>NW_027225781.1:0-66128 GCF_038994185.2 Dermacentor albipictus | reverse complement strand
CGCGCGTTCTGCCAAAAGCGTCATTTGCATGCATATCGTGTAGTTTTGTAGAAAACTGCATCCTCGTCTACCAAAGTTGCGTATTCATGCTTAAAACGCGTTTTGGCACAAATCCATGTGCGGGTTCTAAAAAGAGCAGCATTGGCATGCTTTTCACGTCGTTTGGTAGAAATCCACACGCGCTTCTGCCAAAAGCACCATTTGCATGCATATCGTGTAGTTTTGCAGAAAACTGCATACTCGTCTACCAAAAGTGTCATATTCATGCTTAAAACGCGTTTTGGCACAAATCCATGTGCGGGTTCTAAAAAGAGCAGCATTGGCATGCTTTTCACGTCGTTTGGTAGAAATCCACACGCGCGTTCTGCCAAAAGCACCATTTGCATGCATATAGTGTGGTTTTGCAGAAAACTGCATCCTCGTCTACCAAAAGTGTGATATTCATGCTTAAAACGGGTTTTGGCACAAATCCATGTGCGGGTTCTAAAAAGAGCAGCATTGGCAGCTTTTCACGTCGTTGGTAGAAATCCTCACGCGCGTTCTGCCAAAAGCACCATTTGCATGCATATCGTGTGGTTTTGCAGAAAACTGCATCCTCGTCTACCAAAAGTTGCATATTCATGCTTAAAACGCGTTTTGGCGCAAATCCATGTGCGGGTGCTAAAAAGAGCAGCATTGGCATGCTTTTCACGTCGTTTGGTAGAAATCCACACGCGCGTTCTGCCAAAAGCACCATTTGCATGCATATCGTGTGGTTTTGCAGAACTCTGCATACTCGTCTACCAAAAGTGTCATATTCATGCTTAAAACGCGTTTTGGCACAAATCCATGTGCGGGCTCTAAAAAGAGCAGCATTGGCATGCTTTTCACGTCGTTTGGTAGAAATCCACACGCGCGTTCTGCCAAAAGCACCATTTGCATGCATATCGTGTAGTTTTGCAGAAAACTGCATACTCGTCTACCAAAAGTGTCATATTCATGCTTAAAACGCGTTTTGGCACAAATCCGTGTGCGGGTTCTAAAAAGAGCAGCATTGACATGCTTTTCACATCGTTTGGTAGAAATCCACAAGCGCGTTCTGCCAAAAGCACCATTTGCATGCATATCGTGTGGTTTTGCAGAAAACTGCATCCTCGTATACCAAAAGTGTCATATTCATGCTTAAAACGCGTTTTGGCACAAATCCATGTGTGGGTGCTAAAATGAGCAGCATCGGCATGCTTTTCACGTCGTTTGGTAGAAATCCACACGCGCGTTCTGCCAAATGCGTCATTTGCATGCATATCGTGTGGTTTTGCAGAAAACTGCATCCTCGTCTACCAAAAGTTGCGTATTCATGCTTAAAACGCGTTTTGGCACAAATCCATGTGCGGGTGCTAAAAAGAGCAGCATTGGCATGCTTTTCACGTCGTTTGGTAGAAATCCACACGCGCGTTCTGCCAAAAGCACCATTTGCATGCATATCGTGTAGTTTTGCAGAAAACTGCATACTCGTCTACCAAAAGTGTCATATTCATGCTTAAAACGCGTTTTGGCACAAATCCATGTGCGGGTTCTAAAAGAGCAGCATTGGCATGCTTTTCACGTCGTTTGGTAGAAATCCACACGCGCGTTCTGCCAAAAGCACCATTTGCATGCATATCGTGTAGTTTTGCAGAAAACTGCATACTCGTCTACCAAAAGTGTCATATTCATGCTTAAAACGCGTTTTGGCACAAATCCATGTGCGGGTTCTAAAAAGAGCAGCATTGGCATACTTTTCATGTCGTTTGGTAGAAATCCACACGCGCGTTCTGCCAAAAGCACCATTTGCATGCATATCGTGTAGTTTTGCAGAAAACTGCATACTCGTCTACCAAAAGTGTCATATTCATGCTTAAAACGCGTTTTGGCACAAATCCATGTGCGGGTTCTAAAAAGAGCAGCATTGGCATGCTTTTCACGTCGTTTGGTAGAAATCCACACGTGCGTTCTGCCAAAAGCACCATTTGCATGCATATCGTGTAGTTTTGCAGAAAACTGCATCCTCGTCTACCAAAAGTGTCATATTCATGCTTAAAACGCGTTTTGGCACAAATCCATGTGCGGGTTCTAAAAAGAGCAGCATTGGCATGCTTTTCACGTCGTTTGGTAGAAATCCACACGCGCGTTCTGCCAAAAGCGTCATTTGCATGCATATCGTGTAGTTTTGCAGAAAACTGCATCCTCGTCTACCAAAAGTTGCGTATTCATGCTTAAAACGCGTTTTGGCACAAATCCATGTGCGGGTTCTAAAAAGAGCAGCATTGGCATGCTTTTCACGTCGTTTGGTAGAAATCCACACGCGCGTTCTCCCAAAAGCGTCATTTGCATGCATATCGTGTAGTTTTGCAGAAAACTGCATCCTCGTCTACCAAAAGTTGCGTATTCATGCTTAAAACGCGTTTTGGCACAAATCCATGTGCGGGTTCTAAAAAGAGCAGCATTGGCATGCTTTTCACGTCGTTTGGTAGAAATCCACACGCGCGTTCTGCCAAAAGCACCATTTGCATGCATATCGTGTAGTTTTGCAGAAAACTGCATACTCGTCTACCAAAAGTGTCATATTCATGCTTAAAACGCGTTTTGGCACAAATCCATGTGCGGGTTCTAAAAAGAGCAGCATTGGCATGCTTTTCACGTCGTTTGGTAGAAATCCACACGCGCGTTCTTCCAAAAGCACCATTTGCATGCATATCGTGTAGTTTTGCAGAAAACTGCATACTCGTCTACCAAAAGTGTCATATTCATGCTTAAAACGCGTTTTGGCACAAATCCATGTGCGGGTTCTAAAAAGAGCAGCATTGGCATGCTTTTCACGTCGTTTGGTAGAAATCCACACGCGCGTTCTGCCAAAAGCACTATTTGCATGCATATCGTGTGGTTTTGCAGAAAACTGCATCCTCGTCTACCAAAAGTGTCATATTCATGCTTAAAACGCGTTTTGGCACAAATCCATGTGCGGGTGCTAAAAAGAGCAGCATTGGCATGCTTTTCACGTCGTTTGGTAGAAATCCACACGCGCGTTCTGCCAAAAGCACCATTTGCATGCATATCGTGTAGTTTTGCAGAAAACTGCATACTCGTCTACCAAAAGTGTCATATTCATGCTTAAAACGCGTTTTGGCACAAATCCGTGTGCGGGTTCTAAAAAGAGCAGCATTGACATGCTTTTCACGTCCTTTGGTAGAAATCCACAAGCGCGTTCTGCCAAAAGCACCATTTGCATGCATATCGTGTGGTTTTGCAGAAAACTGCATCCTCGTATACCAAAAGTGTCATATTCATGCTTAAAACGCGTTTTGGCACAAATCCATGTGCGGGTGCTAAAATTAGCAGCATCGGCATGCTTTTCACGTCGTTTGGTAGAAATCCACACGCGCGTTCTGCCAAAAGCGTCATTTGCATGCATATCGTGTGGTTTTGCAGAAAACTGCATCCTCGTCTACCAAAAGTTGCGTATTCATGCTTAAAACGCGTTTTGGCACAAATCCATGTGCGGGTGCTAAAAAGAGCAGCATTGGCATGCTTTTCACGTCGTTTGGTAGAAATCCACACGCGCGTTCTGCCAAAAGCACCATTTGCATGCATATCGTGTAGTTTTGCAGAAAACTGCATACTCGTCTACCAAAAGTGTCATATTCATGCTTAAAACGCGTTTTGGCACAAATCCATGTGCGGGTTCTAAAAAGAGCAGCATTGGCATGCTTTTCACGTCGTTTGGTAAAAATCCACACGCGCGTTCTGCCAAAAGCACCATTTGCATGCATATCGTGTAGTTTTGCAGAAAACTGCATACTCGTCTACCAAAAGTGTCATATTCATGCTTAAAACGCGTTTTGGCACAAATCCATGTGCGGGTTCGAAAAAGAGCAGCATTGGCATGCTTTTCACGTCGTTTGGTAGAAATCCACACGCGCGTTCTGCCAAAAGCACCATTTGCATGCATATCGTGTGGTTTTGCAGAAAACTGCATCCTCGTCTACCAAAAGTGTCATATTCATGCTTAAAACGCGTTTTGGCACAAATCCATGTGCGGGTTCTAAAAAGAGCAGCATTGGCATGCTTTTCACGTCGTTTGGTAGAAATCCACACGCGCGTTCTGCCAAAAGCGTCATTTGCATGCATATCGTGTAGTTTTGCAGAAAACTGCATACTCGTCTACCAAAAGTTGCGTATTCATGCTTAAAACGCGTTTTGGCACAAATCCATGTGCGGGTTCTAAAAAGAGCAGCATTGGCATGCTTTTCACGTCGTTTGGTAGAAATCCACACGCGCGTTCTGCCAAAAGCACCATTTGCATGCATATCGTGTAGTTTTGCAGAAAACTGCATACTCGTCTACCAAAAGTGTCATATTCATGCTTAAAACGCGTTTTGGCACAAATCCATGTGCGGGTGCTAAAAAGAGCAGCATTGGCATGCTTTTCACGTCGTTTGGTAGAAATCCACACGCGCGTTCTGCCAAAAGCACCATTTGCATGCATATCGTGTAGTTTTGCAGAAAACTGCATACTCGTCTACCAAAAGTGCCATATTCATGCTTAAAACGCGTTTTGGCACAAATCCATGTGCGGGTTCTAAAAAGAGCAGCATTGGCATGCTTTTCACGTCGTTTGGTAGAAATCCACACGCGCGTTCTGCCAAAAGCACCATTTGCATGCATATCGTGTAGTTTTGCAGAAAACTGCATACTCGTCTACCAAAAGTGTCATATTCATGCTTAAAACGCGTTTTGGCACAAATCCATGTGCGGGTTCTAAAAAGAGCAGCATTGGCATGCTTTTCACCTCGTTTGGTAGAAATCCACACGCGCGTTCTGCCAAAAGCACCATTTGCATGCATATCGTGTGGTTTTGCAGAAAACTGCATCCTCGTCTACCAAAAGTGTCATATTCATGCTTAAAACGCGTTTTGGCACAAATCCATGTGCGGGTTCTAAAAAGAGCAGCATTGGCATGCTTTTCACGTCGTTTGGTAGAAATCCACACGCGCGTTCTGCCAAAAGCACCATTTGCATGCATATCGTGTGGTTTTGCAGAAAACTGCATCCTCGTCTACCAAAAGTGTCATATTCATGCTTAAAACGCGTTTTGGCACAAATCCATGTGCGGGTTCTAAAAAGAGCAGCATTGGCATGCTTTTCACGTCGTTTGGTAGAAATCCACACGCGCGTTCTGCCAAAAGCGTCATTTGCATGCATATCGTGTAGTTTTGCAGAAAACTGCATCCTCGTCTACCAAAAGTTGCGTATTCATGCTTAAAACGGGTTTTGGCACAAATCCATGTGCGGGTTCTAAAAAGAGCAGCATTGGCATGCTTTTCACGTCGTTTGGTAGAAATCCACACGCGCGTTCTGCCAAAAGCACCATTTGCATGCATATCGTGTGGTTTTGCAGAAAACTGCATCCTCGTCTACCAAAAGTTGCATATTCATACTTAAAACGCGTTTTGGCACAAATCCATGTGCGGGTGCTAAAAAGAGCAGCATTGGCATGCTTTTCACGTCGTTTGGTAGAAATCCACACGCGCGTTCTGCCAAAAGCACCATTTGCATGCATATCGTGTGGTTTTGCAGAAAACTCCATCCTCGTCTACCAAAAGTGTCATATTCATGCTTAAAACGCGTTTTGGCACAAATCCATGTGCGGGTTCTAAAAAGAGCAGCATTGGCATGCTTTTCACGTCGTTTGGTAGAAATCCACACGCGCGTTCTGCCAAAAGCACCATTTGCATGCATATCGTGTAGTTTTGCAGAAAACTGCATACTCGTCTACCAAAAGTATCATATTCATGCTTAAAACGCGTTTTGGCAGAAATCCATGTGCGGGTTCGGAAAATAGCAGCATTGGCATACTTTTCACTTCGTTTGGTAGAAATCCACACGCGCGTTCTGCCAAAAGCACCATTTGCATGCATATCGTGTAGTTTTGCAGAAAACTGCATACTCGTCTACCAAAAGTGTCATATTCATGCTTAAAACGCGTTTTGGCACAAATCCATGTGCGGGTTCTAAAAAGAGCAGCATTGGCATGCTTTTCACGTCGTTTGGTAGAAATCCACACGCGCGTTCTGCCAAAAGCACCATTTGCATGCATATCGTGTAGTTTTGCAGAAAACTGCATACTCGTCTACCAAAAGTGTCATATTCATGCTTAAAACGCGTTTTGGCACAAATCCATGTGCGGGTTCTAAAAAGAGCAGCATTGGCATGCTTTTCACGTCGTTTGGTAGAAATCCACACGCGCGTTCTGCCAAAAGCACCATTTGCATGCATATCGTGTAGTTTTGCAGAAAACTGCATACTCGTCTACCAAAAGTGTCATATTCGTGCTTAAAACGCGTTTTGGCACAAATCCATGTGCGGGTTCTAAAAAGAGCAGCATTGGCATGCTTTTCACGTCGTTTGGTAGAAATCCACACGCGCGTTCTGCCAAAAGCGTCATTTGCATGCATATCGTGTAGTTTTGCAGAAAACTGCATCCTCGTCTACCAAAAGTTGCGTATTCATGCTTAAAACGCGTTTTGGCACAAATCCATGTGCGGGTTCTAAAAAGAGCAGCATTGGCATGCTTTTCACGTCGTTTGGTAGAAATCCACACGCGCGTTCTGCCAAAAGCACCATTTGCATGCATATCGTGTAGTTTTGCAGAAAACTGCATACTCGTCTACCAAAAGTGTCATATTCATGCTTAAAACGCGTTTTGGCACAAATCCATGTGCGGGTTCTAAAAAGAGCAGCATTGGCATGCTTTTCACGTCGTTTGGTAGAAGTCCACACGCGCGTTCTGCCAAAAGCACCATTTGCATGCATATCGTGTGGTTTTGCAGAAAACTGCATCCTCGTCTACCAAAAGTGTCATATTCATGCTTAAAACGCGTTTGGGCACAAATCCATGTGCGGGTTCTAAAAAGAGCAGCATTGGCATGCTTTTCACGTCGTTTGGTAGAAATCCACACGCGCGTTCTGCCAAAAGCGTCATTTGCATGCATATCGTGTAGTTTTGCAGAAAACTGCATCCTCGTCTACCAAAGTTGCGTATTCATGCTTAAAACGCGTTTTGGCACAAATCCATGTGCGGGTTCTAAAAAGAGCAGCATTGGCATGCTTTTCACGTCGTTTGGTAGAAATCCACACGCGCGTTCTGCCAAAAGCGTCATTTGCATGCATATCGTGTAGTTTTGCAGAAAACTGCATCCTCGTCTACCAAAAGTTGCGTATTCATGCTTAAAACGCGTTTTGGCACAAATCCCTGTGCGGGTTCTAAAAAGAGCAGCATTGGCATGCTTTTCACGTCGTTTGGTAGAAATCCACACGCGCGTTCTGCCAAAAGCACCATTTGCATGCATATCGTGTAGTTTTGCAGAAAACTGCATACTCGTCTACCAAAAGTGTCATATTCATGCTTAAAACGCGTTTTGGCACAAATCCATGTGCGGGTTCTAAAAAGAGCAGCATTGGCATGCTTTTCACGTCGTTTGGTAGAAATCCACACGCGCGTTCTGCCAAAAGCACCATTTGCATGCATATCGTGTAGTTTTGCAGAAAACTGCATACTCGTCTACCAAAAGTGTCATATTCATGCTTAAAACGCGTTTTGGCACAAATCCATGTGCGGGTTCTAAAAAGAGCAGCATTGGCATGCTTTTCACGTAGTTTGGTAGAAATCCACACGCGCGTTCTGCCAAAAGCACTATTTGCATGCATATCGTGTGGTTTTGCAGAAAACTGCATCCTCGTCTACCAAAAGTGTCATATTCATGCTTAAAACGCGTTTTGGCACAAATCCATGTGCGGGTGCTAAAAAGAGCAGAATTGGCATGCTTTTCACGTCGTTTGGTAGAAATCCACACGCGCGTTCTGCCAAAAGCACCATTTGCATGCATATCGTGTAGTTTTGCAGAAAACTGCATACTCGTCTACCAAAAGTGTCATATTCATGCTTAACCTCCTGAGACCCGGGATGCATTTGGGTGCACAGATTTTTCCCAAACTTTCAGAATAAGTCAATAGGGTTAAAAAGGCGAAAAGTGTTAAATATTTTTCCAATAGCCCTGATAGTTACAGCTCAGCGCGATGTCCAATATATTGGACACTGGGATTCTGCCCGGTCTTTTTTCAGCCAGCGCACACATAATGACGTACCGCAGATATGGTGCGCAAACTCGTGTGCGAAAATATTTTAATAACTCGAAAGGCAAAGAAGTGAATAAAGTACATAAAAAGAGCATTCCTCTGTCAAAAAAAATTTGCTCTTGTGTTCACTTCCTGTGGGAAACTTCAAAACACCTTTTTGTCCTTGGTGATGCAGAAGAGCCAAAGAGCTGCGCGTAAGCTATTGTATTAACTTTATTATAAAATCAAAGATATGCCCTGAAAGCAGGTAGAAATACGAAAAACATTGCTTACTTCTCCGGCAGCTGCCGTAAAACGCCGCACCGCTGAATGTCGTCATTGTGTCACTGTTTCGGCAGGAATTTGAATGATGTATGTTCATCAAAGCTGCATAGATGGCGCAATTTGGTGCTAAAGAACTTTATTTTCATGTCACAGCCTCTGTAGTCTGCAACGGGCAGCGTTTGCAGTGTCTGCAAGCATTGAGCAGAGGGTAGTGCTCTTTTCTTGGGGTTCCCGAAGAGACAGTCAAGCCTGCTTTGATGGCGGATGCCACTCGGTTTCGTTCTCACTCTCAGTTTCATCCTGCTGCTTCCCTTGAGCCACGAGAGTCTCAGCAACAGATTGGCGGAACTGCATATATTTCAGTATTTCTTTCCGCTGTTTCTATAGGGAGCGTATGTCCCGCGTGTACTGCACCTTGGAATTGTTGAGGGCAATGTCGAAGAGGTGAAAGATGGCTCTGATTGTCCACTTGTTGACGCGTGCTTTTATCCTGTAGTAACTTATCATTCGGTCTGCGTTGTCAACGCCGGCCATGTTCACGTACATGCGCACAATATCTGGTAGATGGATATCGATGTTTTTTTTTCCTTACGAGACCGCCTGCGATAGGTGTCTTGCGGGTCCTAGCCATGGATTGAAAAAAGATAAGTTATCGGCTTAATTCATCAGACATGCGAGACCGGTCCCCTAAAGAAAAAAAAGAGACGTGATTTCGTCCACAAGCCGCTAAATGCCAACAGTAGCCGCCTGCTGTTCATAACAAGGCCATCACAAAAGCGCGGTCAAAATAACCGGGTTGAGTCCTAGCGTCCAACGTAATGGACACGCGAAATCAAAGGAAGCGTAAAAAAAAGTGAGCGCGCGAACAGTTTAAATTCCGCATTCTGCGCGTACGCTGTTGTATTAACTTTAATATAAAATCAAAGATATGCCCTGAAAGCAGGTAGAAATACGAGAAACAGTGTTTACTTCTGCGGCAGCTGCTGTAAAACGCCGCACCGCTGAATTCCGCCATTGTGAAACTGTTTCGGCGGGAATTTGAACAATGTATTTTCATCAAAGCTGCATAGATGGCGCAAGCAGGTGTCCAATAAGTAGGACAGCGCAGTTTTATGAGGATGAAAGCCTTGTCACAGGATTACTGGCTCATTCATGAATGTCCAATATATTGGACAAATCTCCATAGCCGGGTCTCAGGAGGTTAAAACGCGTTTTGGCACAAATCCGTGTGCGGGTTCTAAAAAGAGCAGCATTGACATGCTTTTCACGTCGTTTGGTAGAAATCCACAAGCGCGTTCTGCCAAAAGCACCATTTGCATGCATATCGTGTGGTTTTGCAGAAAACTGCATCCTCGTATACCAAAAGTGTCATATTCATGCTTAAAACGCGTTTTGGCACAAATCCATGTGCGGGTTCTAAAAAGAGCAGCATTGGCATGCTTTTCACGTCGTTTGGTAGAAATCCACACGCGCGTTCTGCCAAAAGCACCATTTGCATGCATATCGTGTAGTTTTGCAGAAAACTGCATACTCGTCTACCAAAAGTGTCATATTCATGCTTAAAACGCGTTTTGGCACAAATCCATGTGCGGTTCTAAAAAGAGCAGCATTGGCATGCTTTTCACGTCGTTTGGTAGAAATCCACACGCGCGTTTTGCCAAAAGCACCATTTGCATGCATATCGTGTAGTTTTGCAGAAAACTGCATACTCGTCTACCAAAAGTGTCATATTCATGCTTAAAACGCGTTTTGGCACAAATCCATGTGCGGGTGCTAAAAAGAGCAGCATTGGCATGCTTTTCACGTCGTTTGGTAGAAATCCACACGCGCGTTCTGCCAAAAGCACCATTTGCATGCATATCGTGTAATTTTGCAGAAAAGTGCATACTCGTCTACCAAAAGTGTCATATTCATGCTTAAAACGCGTTTTGGCACAAATCCATGTGCGGGTTCTAAAAAGAGCAGCATTGGCATGCTTTTCACGTCGTTTGGTAGAAATCCACACGCGCGTTCTGCCAAAAGCGTCATTTGCATGCATATCGTGTAGTTTTGCAGAAAACTGCATCCTCGTCTACCAAAAGTGTCATATTCATGCTTAAAACGCGTTTTGGCGCAAATCCATGTGCGGGTTCTAAAAAGAGCAGCATTGGCATGCTTTTCACGTCGTTTGGTAGAAATCCACACGCGCGTTCTGCCAAAAGCACCGTTTGCATGCATATCGTGTGGTTTTGCAGAAAACTGCATCCTCGTCTACCAAAAGTGTCATATTCATGCTTAAAACGCGTTTTGGCACAAATCCATGTGCGGGTTCTAAAAAGAGCAGCATTGGCATGCTTTTCACGTCGTTTGGTAGAAATCCACACGCGCGTTCTGCCAAAAGCACCATTTGCATGCATATCGTGTGGTTTTGCAGAAAACTGCATCCTCGTCTACCAAAAGTGTCATATTCATGCTTAAAACGCGTTTTGGCACGAATCCATGTGCGGGTTCTAAAAAGAGCAGCATTGGCATGCTTTTCACGTCGTTTGGTAGAAATCCACACGCGCGTTCTTCCAAAAGCGTCATTTGCATGCATATCGTGTAGTTTTGCAGAAAACTGCATCCTCGTCTACCAAAAGTTGCGTATTCATGCTTAAAACGCGTTTTGGCACAAATCCATGTGCGGGTTCTAAAAAGAGCAGCATTGGCATGCTTTTCACGTCGTTTGGTAGAAATCCACACGCGCGTTCTGCCAAAAGCACCATTTGCATGCATAACGTGTAGTTTTGCAGAAAACTGCATACTCGTCTACCAAAAGTGTCATATTCATGCTTAAAACGCGTTTTGGCACAAATCCATGTACGTGTTCTAAAAAGAGCAGCATTGGCATGCTTTTCACGTCGTTTGGTAGAAATCCACACGCGCGTTCTGCCAAAAGCACTATTTGCATGCATATCGTGTGGTTTTGCAGAAAACTGCATCCTCGTCTACCAAAAGTGTCATATTCATGCTTAAAACGCGTTTTGGCACAAATCCATGTGCGGGTGCTAAAAAGAGCAGCATTGGCATGCTTTTCACGTCGTTTGGTAGAAATCCACACGCGCGTTCTGCCAAAAGCACCATTTGCATGCATATCGTGTAGTTTTGCAGAAAACTGCATACTCGTCTACCAAAAGTGTCATATTCATGCTTAAAACGCGTTTTGGCACAAATCCGTGTGCGGGTTCTAAAAAGAGCAGCATTGGCATGCTTTTCACGTCGTTTGGTAGAAATCCACACGCGCGTTCTGCCAAAAGCACCATTTGCATGCATATCGTGTAGTTTTGCAGAAAACTGCATACTCGTCTACCAAAAGTGTCATATTCATGCTTAAAACGCGTTTTGGCACAAATCCATGTGCGGGTTTTAAAAAGAGCAGCATCGGCATGCTTTTCACGTCGTTTGGTAGAAATCCACACGCGCGTTCTGCCAAAAGCACCATTTGCATGCATATCGTGTAGTTTTGCAGAAAACTGCATACTCGTCTACCAAAAGTGTCATATTCATGCTTAAAACGCGTTTTGGCACAAATCCATGTGCGGGTTCTAAAAAGAGCAGCATTGGCATGCTTTCAACGTCGTTTGGTAGAAATCCACACGCGCGTTCTGCCAAAAGCGTCATTTGCATGCATATCGTGTAGTTTTGCAGAAAACTGCATCCTCGTCTACCAAAAGTTGCGTATTCATGCTTAAAACGCGTTTTGGCACAAATCCATGTGCGGGTTCTAAAAAGAGCAGCATTGGCATGCTTTTCACGTCGTTTGGTAGAAATCCACACGCGCGTTCTGCCAAAAGCACCATTTGCATGCATATCGTGTAGTTTTGCAGAAAACTGCATCCTCGTCTACCAAAAGTTGCGTATTCATGCTTAAAACGCGTTTTGGCACAAATCCGTGTGCGGGTTCTAAAAAGAGCAGCATTGACATGCTTTTCACGTCGTTTGGTAGAAATCCACAAGCGCGTTCTGCCAAAAGCACCATTTGCATGCATATCGTGTGGTTTTGCAGAAAACTGCATCCTCGTACACCAAAAGTGTCTCATTCATGCTTAAAACGCGTTTTGGCACAAATCCATGTGCGGGTGCTAAAATGAGCAGCATCGGCATGCTTTTCACGTCGTTTGGTAGAAATCCACACGCGCGTTCTGCCAAAAGCGTCATTTGCATGCATATCGTGTGGTTTTGCAGAAAACTGCATCCTCGTCTACCAAAAGTTGCGTATTCATGCTAAAAACGCGTTTTGGCACAAATCCATGTGCGGGTGCTAAAAAGAGCAGCATTGGCATGCTTTTCACGTCGTTTGGTAGAAATCCACACGCGCGTTCTGCCAAAAGCACCATTTGCATGCATATCGTGTAGTTTTGCAGAAAACTGCATACTCGTCTACCAAAAGTGTCATATTCATGCTTAAAACGCGTTTTGGCACAAATCCATGTGCGGGTTCTAAAAAGAGCAGCATTGGCATGCTTTTCACGTCGTTTGGTAGAAATCCACACGCGCGTTCTGCCAAAAGCACCATTTGCATGCATATCGTGTAGTTTTGCAGAAAACTGCATACTCGTCTACCAAAAGTGTCATATTCATGCTTAAAACGCGTTTTGGCACAAATCCATGTGCGGGTTCGAAAAAGAGCAGCATTGGCATGCTTTTCACGTCGTTTGGTAGAAATCCACACGCGCGTTCTGCCAAAAGCACCATTTGCATGCATATCGTGTGGTTTTGCAGAAAACTGCATCCTCGTCTACCAAAAGTTGCATATTCATGCTTAAAACGCGTTTTGGCACAAATCCATGTGCGGGTGCTAAAATGAGCAGCATCGGCATGCTTTTCACGTCGTTTGGTAGAAATCCACACGCGCGTTCTGCCAAAAGCGTCATTTGCATGCATATCGTGTAGTTTTGCAGAAAACTGCATCCTCGTCAACCAAAAGTTGCGTATTCATGCTTAAAACGCGTTTTGGCACAAATCCATGTGCGGGTTCTAAAAAGAGCAGCATTGGCATGCTTTTCACGTCGTTTGGTAGAAATCCACACGCGCGTTCTGCCAAAAGCACTATTTGCATGCATATCGTGTGGTTTTGCAGAAAACTGCATCCTCGTCTACCAAAAGTGTCATATTCATGCTTAAAACGCGTTTTGGCACAAATCCATGTGCGGGTGCTAAAAAGAGCAGCATTGGCATGCTTTTCACGTCGTTTGGTAGAAATCCACACGCGCGTTCTGCCAAAAGCACCATTTGCATGCATATCGTGTAGTTTTGCAGAAAACTGCATACTCGTCTACCAAAAGTGTCATATTCATGCTTAAAACGCGTTTTGGCACAAATCCGTGTGCGGGTTCTAAAAAGAGCAGCATTGACATGCTTTTCACGTCGTTTGGTAGAAATCCACAAGCGCGTTCTGCCAAAAGCACCATTTGCATGCATATCGTGTGGTTTTGCAGAAAACTGCATCCTCGTATACCAAAAGTGTCATATTCATGCTTAAAACGCGTTTTGGCACAAATCCATGTGCGGGTTCTAAAAAGAGCAGCATTGGCATGCTTTTCACGTCGTTTGGTAGAAATCCACACGCGCGTTCTGCCAAAAGCACCATTTGCATGCATATCGTGTAGTTTTGCAGAAAACTGCATACTCGTCTACCAAAAGTGTCATATTCATGCTTAAAACGCGTTTTGGCACAAATCCATGTGCGGGTTCTAAAAAGAGCAGCATTGGCATGCTTTTCACGTCGTTTGGTAGAAATCCACACGCGCGTTTTGCCAAAAGCACCATTTGCATGCATATCGTGTAGTTTTGCAGAAAACTGCATACTCGTCAACCAAAAGTGTCATATTCATGCTTAAAACGCGTTTTGGCACAAATCCATGTGCGGGTGCTAAAAAGAGCAGCATTGGCATGCTTTTCACGTCGTTTGGTAGAAATCCACACGCGCGTTCTGCCAAAAGCACCATTTGCATGCATATCGTGTAGTTTTGCAGAAAACTGCATACTCGTCTACCAAAAGTGTCATATTCATGCTTAAAACGCGTTTTGGCACAAATCCATGTGCGGGTTCTAAAAAGAGCAGCATTGGCATGCTTTTCACGTCGTTTGGTAGAAATCCACACGCGCGTTCTGCCAAAAGCGTCATTTGCATGCATATCGTGTAGTTTTGCAGAAAACTGCATCCTCGTCTACCAAAAGTGTCATATTCATGCTTAAAACGCGTTTTGGCGCAAATCCATGTGCGGGTTCTAAAAAGAGCAGCATTGGCATGCTTTTCACGTCGTTTGGTAGAAATCCACACGCGCGTTCTGCCAAAAGCACCATTTGCATGCATATCGTGTGGTTTTGCAGAAAACTGCATCCTCGTCTACCAAAAGTGTCATATTCATGCTTAAAACGCGTTTTGGCACAAATCCATGTGCGGGTTCTAAAAAGAGCAGCATTGGCATGCTTTTCACGTCGTTTGGTAGAAATCCACACGCGCGTTCTGCCAAAAGCACCATTTGCATGCATATCGTGTGGTTTTGCAGAAAACTGCATCCTCGTCTACCAAAAGTGTCATATTCATGCTTAAAACGCGTTTTGGCACGAATCCATGTGCGGGTTCTAAAAAGAGCAGCATTGGCATGCTTTTCACGTCGTTTGGTAGAAATCCACACGCGCGTTCTGCCAAAAGCGTCATTTGCATGCATATCGTGTAGTTTTGCAGAAAACTGCATCCTCGTCTACCAAAAGTTGCGTATTCATGCTTAAAACGCGTTTTGGCACAAATCCATGTGCGGGTTCTAAAAAGAGCAGCATTGGCATGCTTTTCACGTCGTTTGGTAGAAATCCACACGCGCGTTCTGCCAAAAGCACCATTTGCATGCATAACGTGTAGTTTTGCAGAAAACTGCATACTCGTCTACCAAAAGTGTCATATTCATGCTTAAAACGCGTTTTGGCACAAATCCATGTGCGTGTTCTAAAAAGAGCAGCATTGGCATGCTTTTCACGTCGTTTGGTAGAAATCCACACGCGCGTTCTGCCAAAAGCACTATTTGCATGCATATCGTGTGGTTTTGCAGAAAACTGCATCCTCGTCTACCAAAAGTGTCATATTCATGCTTAAAACGCGTTTTGGCACAAATCCATGTGCGGGTGCTAAAAAGAGCAGCATTGGCATGCTTTTCACGTCGTTTGGTAGAAATCCACACGCGCGTTCTGCCAAAAGCACCATTTGCATGCATATCGTGTAGTTTTGCAGAAAACTGCATACTCGTCTACCAAAAGTGTCATATTCATGCTTAAAACGCGTTTTGGCACAAATCCGTGTGCGGGTTCTAAAAAGAGCAGCATTGACATGCTTTTCACGTCGTTTGGTAGAAATCCACAAGCGCGTTCTGCCAAAAGCACCATTTGCATGCATATCGTGTGGTTTTGCAGAAAACTGCATCCTCGTATACCAAAAGTGTCATATTCATGCTTAAAACGCGTTTTGGCACAAATCCATGTGCGGGTTCTAAAAAGAGCAGCATTGGCATGCTTTTCACGTCGTTTGGTAGAAATCCACACGCGCGTTCTGCCAAAAGCACCATTTGCATGCATATCGTGTAGTTTTGCAGAAAACTGCATACTCGTCTACCAAAAGTGTCATATTCATGCTTAAAACGCGTTTTGGCACAAATACATGTGCGGGTTCTAAAAAGAGCAGCATTGGCATGCTTTTCACGTCGTTTGGTAGAAATCCACACGCGCGTTTTGCCAAAAGCACCATTTGCATGCATATCGTGTAGTTTTGCAGAAAACTGCATACTCGTCAACCAAAAGTGTCATATTCATGCTTAAAACGCGTTTTGGCTAAATCCATGTGCGGGTGCTAAAAAGAGCAGCATTGGCATGCTTTTCACGTCGTTTGGTAGAAATCCACACGCGCGTTCTGCCAAAAGCACCATTTGCATGCATATCGTGTAGTTTTGCAGAAAACTGCATACTCGTCTACCAAAAGTGTCATATTCATGCTTAAAACGCGTTTTGGCACAAATCCATGTGCGGGTTCTAAAAAGAGCAGCATTGGCATGCTTTTCACGTCGTTTGGTAGAAATCCACACGCGCGTTCTGCCAAAAGCGTCATTTGCATGCATATCGTGTAGTTTTGCAGAAAACTGCATCCTCGTCTACCAAAAGTGTCATATTCATGCTTAAAACGCGTTTTGGCGCAAATCCATGTGCGGGTTCTAAAAAGAGCAGCATTGGCATGCTTTTCACGTCGTTTGGTAGAAATCCACACGCGCGTTCTGCCAAAAGCACCATTTGCATGCATATCGTGTGGTTTTGCAGAAAACTGCATCCTCGTCTACCAAAAGTGTCATATTCATGCTTAAAACGCGTTTTGGCACAAATCCATGTGCGGGTTCTAAAAAGAGCAGCATTGGCATGCTTTTCACGTCGTTTGGTAGAAATCCACACGCGCGTTCTGCCAAAAGCACCATTTGCATGCATATCGTGTGGTTTTGCAGAAAACTGCATCCTCAAAAGTGTCATATTCATGCTTAAAACGCGTTTTGGCACGAATCCATGTGCGGGTTCTAAAAAGAGCAGCATTGGCATGCTTTTCACGTCGTTTGGTAGAAATCCACACGCGCGTTCTGCCAAAAGCGTCATTTGCATGCATATCGTGTAGTTTTGCAGAAAACTGCATCCTCGTCTACCAAAAGTTGCGTATTCATGCTTAAAACGCGTTTTGGCACAAATCCATGTGCGGGTTCTAAAAAGAGCAGCATTGGCATGCTTTTCACGTCGTTTGGTAGAAATCCACACGCGCGTTCTGCCAAAAGCACCATTTGCATGCATAACGTGTAGTTTTGCAGAAAACTGCATACTCGTCTACCAAAAGTGTCATATTCATGCTTAAAACGCGTTTTGGCACAAATCCATGTGCGTGTTCTAAAAAGAGCAGCATTGGCATGCTTTTCACGTCGTTTGGTAGAAATCCACACGCGCGTTCTGCCAAAAGCACTATTTGCATGCATATCGTGTGGTTTTGCAGAAAACTGCATCCTCGTCTACCAAAAGTGTCATATTCATGCTTAAAACGCGTTTTGGCACAAATCCATGTGCGGGTGCTAAAAAGAGCAGCATTGGCATGCTTTTCACGTCGTTTGGTAGAAATCCACACGCGCGTTCTGCCAAAAGCACCATTTGCATGCATATCGTGTAGTTTTGCAGAAAACTGCATACTCGTCTACCAAAAGTGTCATATTCATGCTTAAAACGCGTTTTGGCACAAATCCGTGTGCGGGTTCTAAAAAGAGCAGCATTGGCATGCTTTTCACGTCGTTTGGTAGAAATCCACACGCGCGTTCTGCCAAAAGCACCATTTGCATGCATATCGTGTAGTTTTGCAGAAAACTGCATACTCGTCTACCAAAAGTGTCATATTCATGCTTAAAACGCATTTTGGCACAAATCCATGTGCGGGTTCTAAAAAGAGCAGCATCGGCATGCTTTTCACGTCGTTTGGTAGAAATCCACACGCGCGTTCTGCCAAAAGCACCATTTGCATGCATATCGTGTGGTTTTGCAGAAAACTGCATCCTCGTCTACCAAAAGTGTCATATTCATGCTTAAAACGCGTTTTGGCACAAATCCATGTGCGGGTTCTAAAAAGAGCAGCATTGGCATGCTTTTCACGTCGTTTGGTAGAAATCCACACGCGCGTTCTGCCAAAAGCGTCATTTGCATGCATATCGTGTAGTTTTGCAGAAAACTGCATCCTCGTCTACCAAAAGTTGCGTATTCATGCTTAAAACGCGTTTTGGCACAAATCCATGTGCGGGTTCTAAAAAGAGCAGCATTGGCATGCTTTTCACGTCGTTTGGTAGAAATCCACACGCGCGTTCTGCCAAAAGCGTCATTTGCATGCATATCGTGTAGTTTTGCAGAAAACTGCATCCTCGTCTACCAAAAGTTGCGTATTCATGCTTAAAACGCGTTTTGGCACAAATCCATGTGCGGGTTCTAAAAAGAGCAGCATTGGCATGCTTTTCACGTCGTTTGGTAGAAATCCACACGCGCGTTCTGCCAAAAGCACCATTTGCATGCATATCGTGTAGTTTTGCAGAAAACTGCATACTCGTCTACCAAAAGTGTCATATTCATGCTTAAAACGCGTTTTGGCACAAATCCATGTGCGGGTTCTAAAAAGAGCAGCATTGGCATGCTTTTCACGTCGTTTGGTAGAAATCCACACGCGCATTCTGCCAAAAGCGTCATTTGCATGCATATCGTGTAGTTTTGCAGAAAACTGCATCCTCGTCTACCAAAAGTTGCGTATTCATGCTTAAAACGGGTTTTGGCACAAATCCATGTGCGGGTTCTAAAAAGAGCAGCATTGGCATGCTTTTCACGTCGTTTGGTAGAAATCCACACGCGCGTTCTGCCAAAAGCACCATTTGCATGCATATCGTGTGGTTTTGCAGAAAACTGCATCCTCGTCTACCAAAAGTTGCATATTCATACTTAAAACGCGTTTTGGCACAAATCCATGTGCGGGTGCTAAAAAGAGCAGCATTGGCATGCTTTTCACGTCGTTT
The DNA here is from genome assembly GCF_038994185.2 of Dermacentor albipictus. Classification (NCBI taxonomy): domain Eukaryota; kingdom Metazoa; phylum Arthropoda; class Arachnida; order Ixodida; family Ixodidae; genus Dermacentor; species Dermacentor albipictus. The sequence continues at coordinate 47,136 of NW_027225781.1, read as the reverse complement.
GGTAGAAATCCACACGCGCGTTCTGCCAAAAGCACCATTTGCATGCACATCGTGTGGTTTTGCAGAAAACTCCATCCTCGTCTACCAAAAGTGTCATATTCATGCTTAAAACGCGTTTTGGCACAAATCCATGTGCGGGTTCAAAAAAGAGCAGCATTGGCATGCTTTTCACGTCGTTTGGTAGAAATCCACACGCGCGTTCTGCCAAAAGCACCATTTGCATGCATATCGTGTAGTTTTGCAGAAAACTGCATACTCGTCTACCAAAAGTATCATATTCATGCTTAAAACGCGTTTTGGCAGAAATCCATGTGCGGGTTCGGAAAAGAGCAGCATTGGCATGCTTTTCACGTCGTTTGGTAGAAATCCACACGCGCGTTCTGCCAAAAGCACCATTTGCATGCATATCGTGTAGTTTTGCAGAAAACTGCATACTCGTCTACCAAAAGTGTCATATTCATGCTTAAAACGCGTTTTGGCACAAATCCATGTGCGGGTTCTAAAAAGAGCAGCATTGGCATGCTTTTCACGTCGTTTGGTAGAAATCCACACGCGCGTTCTGCCAAAAGCACCATTTGCATGCATATCGTGTAGTTTTGCAGAAAACTGCATACTCGTCTACCAAAAGTGTCATATTCATGCTTAAAACGCGTTTTGGCACAAATCCATGTGCGGGTTCTAAAAAGAGCAGCATTGGCATGCTTTTCACGTCGTTTGGTAGAAATCCACACGCGCGTTCTGCCAAAAGCACCATTTGCATGCATATCGTGTAGTTTTGCAGAAAACTGCATACTCTTCTACCAAAAGTGTCATATTCGTGCTTAAAACGCGTTTTGGCACAAATCCATGTGCGGGTTCTAAAAAGAGCAGCATTGGCATGCTTTTCACGTCGTTTGGTAGAAATCCACACGCGCGTTCTGCCAAAAGCGTCATTTGCATGCATATCGTGTAGTTTTGCAGAAAACTGCATCCTCGTCTACCAAAAGTTGCGTATTCATGCTTAAAACGCGTTTTGGCACAAATCCATGTGCGGGTTCTAAAAAGAGCAGCATTGGCATGCTTTTCACGTCGTTTGGTAGAAATTCACACGCGCGTTCTGCCAAAAGCACCATTTGCATGCATATCGTGTAGTTTTGCAGAAAACTGCATACTCGTCTACCAAAAGTGTCATATTCATGCTTAAAACGCGTTTTGGCACAAATCCATGTGCGGGTTCTAAAAAGAGCAGCATTGGCATGCTTTTCACATCGTTTGGTAGAAATCCACACGCGCGTTCTGCCAAAAGCACCATTTGCATGCATATCGTGTGGTTTTGCAGAAAACTGCATCCTCGTCTACCAAAAGTGTCATATTCATGCTTAAAACGCGTTTGGGCACAAATCCATGTGCGGGTTCTAAAAAGAGCAGCATTGGCATGCTTTTCACGTCGTTTGGTAGAAATCCACACGCGCGTTCTGCCAAAAGCGTCATTTGCATGCATATCGTGTAGTTTTGCAGAAAACTGCATCCTCGTCTACCAAAAGTTGCGTATTCATGCTTAAAACGCGTTTTGGCACAAATCCATGTGCGGGTTCTAAAAAGAGCAGCATTGGCATGCTTTTCACGTCGTTTGGTAGAAATCCACACGCGCGTTCTGCCAAAAGCGTCATTTGCATGCATATCGTGTAGTTTTGCAGAAAACTGCATCCTCGTCTACCAAAAGTTGCGTATTCATGCTTAAAACGCGTTTTGGCACAAATCCATGTGCGGGTTCTAAAAAGAGCAGCATTGGCATGCTTTTCACGTCGTTTGGTAGAAATCCACACGCGCGTTCTGCCAAAAGCACCATTTGCATGCATATCGTGTAGTTTTGCAGAAAACTGCATACTCGTCTACCAAAAGTGTCATATTCATGCTTAAAACGCGTTTTGGCACAAATCCATGTGCGGGTTCTAAAAAGAGCAGCATTGGCATGCTTTTCACGTCGTTTGGTAGAAATCCACACGCGCGTTCTGCCAAAAGCACCATTTGCATGCATATCGTGTAGTTTTGCAGAAAACTGCATACTCGTCTACCAAAAGTGTCATATTCATGCTTAAAACGCGTTTTGGCACAAATCCATGTGCCGGTTCTAAAAAGAGCAGCATTGGCATGCTTTTCACGTCGTTTGGTAGAAATCCACACGCGCGTTCTGCCAAAAGCACTATTTGCATGCATATCGTGTGGTTTTGCAGAAAACTGCATCCTCGTCTACCAAAAGTGTCATATTCATGCTTAAAACGCGTTTTGGCACAAATCCATGTGCGGGTGCTAAAAAGAGCAGCATTGGCATGCTTTTCACGTCGTTTGGTAGAAATCCACACGCGCGTTCTGCCAAAAGCACCATTTGCATGCATATCGTGTAGTTTTGCAGAAAACTGCATACTCGTCTACCAAAAGTGTCATATTCATGCTTAAAACGCGTTTTGGCACAAATCCGTGTGCGGGTTCTAAAAAGAGCAGCATTGACATGCTTTTCACGTCGTTTGGTAGAAATCCACAAGCGCGTTCTGCCAAAAGCACCATTTGCATGCATATCGTGTGGTTTTGCAGAAAACTGCATCCTCGTATACCAAAAGTGTCATATTCATGCTTAAAACGCGTTTTGGCACAAATCCATGTGCGGGTTCTAAAAAGAGCAGCATTGGCATGCTTTTCACGTCGTTTGGTGGAAATCCACACGCGCGTTCTGCCAAAAGCACCATTTGCATGCATATCGTGTAGTTTTGCAGAAAACTGCATACTCGTCTACCAAAAGTGTCATATTCATGCTTAAAACGCGTTTTGGCACAAATCCATGTGCGGGTTCTAAAAAGAGCAGCATTGGCATGCTTTTCACGTCGTTTGGTAGAAATCCACACGCGCGTTTTGCCAAAAGCACCATTTGCATGCATATCGTGTAGTTTTGCAGAAAACTGCATACTCGTCTACCAAAAGTGTCATATTCATGCTTAAAACGCGTTTTGGCACAAATCCATGTGCGGGTGCTAAAAAGAGCAGCATTGGCATGCTTTTCACGTCGTTTGGTAGAAATCCACACGCGCGTTCTGCCAAAAGCACCATTTGCATGCATATCGTGTAATTTTGCAGAAAACTGCATACTCGTCTACCAAAAGTGTCATATTCATGCTTAAAACGCGTTTTGGCACAAATCCATGTGCGGGTTCTAAAAAGAGCAGCATTGGCATGCTTTTCACGTCGTTTGGTAGAAATCCACACGCGCGTTCTGCCAAAAGCGTCATTTGCATGCATATCGTGTAGTTTTGCAGAAAACTGCATCCTCGTCTACCAAAAGTTGCATATTCATGCTTAAAACGCGTTTTGGCGCAAATCCATGTGCGGGTTCTAAAAAGAGCAGCATTGGCATGCTTTTCACGTCGTTTGGTAGAAATCCACACGCGCGTTCTGCCAAAAGCACCATTTGCATGCATATCGTGTGGTTTTGCAGAAAACTGCATCCTCGTCTACCAAAAGTGTCATATTCATGCTTAAAACGCGTTTTGGCACAAATCCATGTGCGGGTTCTAAAAAGAGCAGCATTGGCATGCTTTTCACGTCGTTTGGTAGAAATCCACACGCGCGTTCTGCCAAAAGCACCATTTGCATGCATATCGTGTGGTTTTGCAGAAAACTGCATCCTCGTCTACCAAAAGTGTCATATTCATGCTTAAAACGCGTTTTGGCACGAATCCATGTGCGGGTTCTAAAAAGAGCAGCATTGGCATGCTTTTCACGTCGTTTGGTAGAAATCCACACGCGCGTTCTGCCAAAAGCGTCATTTGCATGCATATCGTGTAGTTTTGCAGAAAACTGCATCCTCGTCTACCAAAAGTTGCGTATTCATGCTTAAAACGCGTTTTGGCACAAATCCATGTGCGGGTTCCAAAAAGAGCAGCATTGGCATGCTTTTCACGTCGTTTGATAGAAATCCACACGCGCGTTCTGCCAAAAGCACCATTTGCATGCATATCGTGTAGTTTTGCAGAAAACTGCATACTCGTCTACCAAAAGTGTCATATTCATGCTTAAAACGCGTTTTGGCGCAAATCCATGTGCGGGTTCTAAAAAGAGCAGCATTGGCATGCTTTTCACGTCGTTTGGTAGAAATCCACACGCGCGTTCTGCCAAAAGCACCATTTCCATGCATATCGTGTGGTTTTGCAGAAAACTGCATCCTCGTCTACCAAAAGTGTCATATTCATGCTTAAAACGCGTTTTGGCACAAATCCATGTGCGGGTTCTAAAAAGAGCAGCATTGGCATGTTTTTCACGTCGTTTGGTAGAAATCCACACGCGCGTTCTGCCAAAAGCGTCATTTGCATGCATATCGTGTAGTTTTGCAGAAAACTGCATCCTCGTCTACCAAAAGTTGCGTATTCATGCTTAAAACGCGTTTTGGCACAAATCCATGTGCGGGTTCTAAAAAGAGCAGCATTGACATGCTTTTCACGTCGTTTGGTAGAAATCCACACGCGCGTTCTGCCAAAAGCACCATTTGCATGCATATCGTGTAGTTTTGCAGAAAACTGCATACTCGTCTACCAAAAGTGTCATATTCATGCTCAAAACGCGTTTTGGCACAAATCCATGTGCGGGTTCTAAAAAGAGCAGCATTGGCATGCTTTTCACGTCGTTTGGTAGAAATCCACACGCGCGTTCTGCCAAAAGCACCATTTGCATGCATATCGTGTAGTTTTGCAGAAAACTGCATACTCGTCTACCAAAAGTGTCATATTCATGCTTAAAACGCGTTTTGGCACAAATCCATGTGCGGGTTCTAAAAAGAGCACCATTGGCATGCTTTTCACGTCGTTTGGGAGAAATCCACACGCGCGTTCTGCCAAAAGCACCATTTGCATGCATATCGTGTGGTTTTGCAGAAAACTGCATCCTCGTCTACCAGAAGTGTCATATTCATGCTTAAAACGCGTTTTGGCACAAATCCATGTGCGGGTTCTAAAAAGAGCAGCATTGGCATGCTTTTCACGTCGTTTGGTAGAAATCCACACGCGCGTTCTGCCAAAAGCGTCATTTGCATGCATATCGTGTAGTTTTGCAGAAAACTGCATCCTCGTCTACCAAAAGTTGCGTATTCATGCTTAAAACGCGTTTTGGCACAAATCCATGTGCGGGTTCTAAAAAGAGCAGCATTGGCATGCTTTTCACGTCGTTTGGTAGAAATCCACACGCGCGTTCTGCCAAAAGCGTCATTTGCATGCATATCGTGTAGTTTTGCAGAAAACTGCATCCTCGTCTACCAAAAGTTGCGTATTCATGCTTAAAACGCGTTTTGGCACAAATCCATGTGCGGGTTCTAAAAAGAGCAGCATTGGCATGCTTTTCACGTCGTTTGGTAGAAATCCACACGCGCGTTCTGCCAAAAGCACCATTTGCATGCATATCGTGTAGTTTTGCAGAAAACTGCATACTCGTCTACCAAAAGTGTCATATTCATGCTTAAAACGCGTTTTGGCACAAATCCATGTGCGGGTTCTAAAAAGAGCAGCATTGGCATGCTTTTCACGTCGTTTGGTAGAAATCCACACGCGCGTTCTGCCAAAAGCACCATTTGCATGCATATCGTGTAGTTTTGCAGAAAACTGCATCCTCGTCTACCAAAAGTTGCGTATTCATGCTTAAAACGCGTTTTGGCACAAATCCATGTGCGGGTTCTAAAAAGAGCAGCATTGGCATGCTTTTCACGTCGTTTGGTAGAAATCCACACGCGCGTTTTGCCAAAAGCACCATTTGCATGCATATCGTGTAGTTTTGCAGAAAACTGCATACTCGTCTACCAAAAGTGTCATATTCATGCTTAAAACGCGTTTTGGCACAAATCCATGTGCGGGTTCTAAAAAGAGCAGCATTGGCATGCTTTTCACGTCGTTTGGTAGAAATCCACACGCGCGTTCTGCCAAAAGCACCATTTGCATGCATATCGTGTAGTTTTGCAGAAAACTGCATACTCGTCTACCAGAAGTGTCATATTCATGCTTAAAACGCGTTTTGGCACAAATCCATGTGCGGGTTCTAAAAAGAGCAGCATTGGCATGCTTTTCACGTCGTTTGGTAGAAATCCACACGCGCGTTCTGCCAAAAGCACCATTTGCATGCATATCGTGTAGTTTTGCAGAAAACTGCATACTCGTCTACCAAAAGTGTCATATTCATGCTTAAAACGCGTTTTGGCACAAATCCATGTGCGGGTTCTAAAAAGAGCAGCATTGGCATGCTTTTCACGTCGTTTGGTAGAAATCCACACGCGCGTTCTGCCAAAAGCACCATTTGCATGCATATCGTGTAGTTTTGCAGAAAACTGCATACTCGTCTACCAAAAGTGTCATATTCGTGCTTAAAACGCGTTTTGGCACAAATCCATGTGCGGGTTCTAAAAAGAGCAGCATTGGCATGCTTTTCACGTCGTTTGGTAGAAATCCACACGCGCGTTCTGCCAAAAGCGTCATTTGCATGCATATCGTGTAGTTTTGCAGAAAACTGCATCCTCGTCTACCAAAAGTTGCGTATTCATGCTTAAAACGCGTTTTGGCACAAATCCATGTGCGGGTTCTAAAAAGAGCAGCATTGGCATGCTTTTCACGTCGTTTGGTAGAAATCCACACGCGCGTTTTGCCAAAAGCACCATTTGCATGCATATCGTGTAGTTTTGCAGAAAACTGCATACTCGTCTACCAAAAGTGTCATATTCATGCCTAAAACGCGTTTTGGCACAAATCCATGTGCGGGTTGTAAAAAGAGCAGCATTGGCATGCTTTTCACGTCGTTTGGTAGAAATCCACACGCGCGTTCTGCCAAAAGCACCATTTGCATGCATATCGTGTAGTTTTGCAGAAAACTGCATACTCGTCTACCAAAAGTGTCATATTCATGCTTAAAACGCGTTTTGGCACAAATCCATGTGCGGGTTCTAAAAAGAGCAGCATTGGCATGCTGTTCACGTCGTTTGGTAGAAATCCACACGCGCGTTCTGCCAAAAGCACCATTTGCATGCATATCGTGTGGTTTTGCAGAAAACTGCATCCTCGTCTACCAAAAGTGTCATATTCATGCTTAAAACGCGTTTTGGCACAAATCCATGTGCGGGTTCTAAAAAGAGCAGCACTGGCATGCTTTTCACGTCGTTTGGTAGAAATCCACACGCGCGTTCTGCCAAAAGCGGCATTTGCATGCATATCGTGTAGTTTTGCAGAAAACTGCATCCTCGTCTACCAAAAGTTGCGTATTCATGCTTAAAACGCGTTTTGGCACAAATCCATGTGCGGGTTCTAAAAAGAGCAGCATTGGCATGCTTTTCACGTCGTTTGGTAGAAATCCACACGCGCGTTCTGCCAAAAGCGTCATTTGCATGCATATCGTGTAGTTTTGCAGAAAACTGCATCCTCGTCTACCAAAAGTGTCATATTCATGCTTAAAACGCGTTTTGGCACAAATCCATGTGCGGGTTCTAAAAAGAGCAGCATTGGCATGCTTTTCACGTCGTTTGGTAGAAATCCACACGCGCCTTCTGCCAAAAGCACTATTTGCATGCATATCGTGTGGTTTTGCAGAAAACTGCATCCTCGTCTACCAAAAGTGTCATATTCATGCTTAAAACGCGTTTTGGCACAAATCCATGTGCGGGTGCTAAAAAGAGCAGCATTGGCATGCTTTTCACGTCGTTTGGTAGAAATCCACACGCGCGTTCTGCCAAAAGCACCATTTGCATGCATATCGTGTAGTTTTGCAGAAAACTGCATACTCGTCTACCAAAAGTGTCATATTCATGCTTAAAACGCGTTTTGGCACAAATCCATGTGCGGGTTCGAAAAAGAGCAGCATTGGCATGCTTTTCACGTCGTTTGGTAGAAATCCATAAGCGCGTTCTGCCAAAAACCCCATTTGCATGCATATCGTGTAGTTTTGCAGAAAACTGCATACTCGTCTACCAAAAGTGTCATATTCATGCTTAAAACGCGTTTTGGCACAAATCCATGTGCGGGTTCCAAAAAGAGCAGCATTGGCATGCTTTTCACGTCGTTTGATAGAAATCCACACGCGCGTTCTGCCAAAAGCACCATTTGCATGCATATCGTGTAGTTTTGCAGAAAACTGCATACTCGTCTACCAAAAGTGTCATATTCATGCTTAAAACGCGTTTTGGCGCAAATCCATGTGCGGGTTCTAAAAAGAGCAGCATTGGCATGCTTTTCACGTCGTTTGGTAGAAATCCACACGCGCGTTCTGCCAAAAGCACCATTTCCATGCATATCGTGTGGTTTTGCAGAAAACTGCATCCTCGTCTACCAAAAGTGTCATATTCATGCTTAAAACGCGTTTTGACACAAATCCATGTGCGGGTTCTAAAAAGAGCAGCATTGGCATGTTTTTCACGTCGTTTGGTAGAAATCCACACGCGCGTTCTGCCAAAAGCGTCATTTGCATGCATATCGTGTAGTTTTGCAGAAAACTGCATCCTCGTCTACCAAAAGTTGCGTATTCATGCTTAAAACGCGTTTTGGCACAAATCCATGTGCGGGTTCTAAAAAGAGCAGCATTGACATGCTTTTCACGTCGTTTGGTAGAAATCCACACGCGCGTTCTGCCAAAAGCACCATTTGCATGCATATCGTGTAGTTTTGCAGAAAACTGCATACTCGTCTACCAAAAGTGTCATATTCATGCTTAAAACGCGTTTTGGCACAAATCCATGTGCGGGTTCTAAAAAGAGCAGCATTGGCATGCTTTTCACGTCGTTTGGTAGAAATCCACACGCGCGTTCTGCCAAAAGCACCATTTGCATGCATATCGTGTAGTTTTGCAGAAAACTGCATACTCGTCTACCAAAAGTGTCATATTCATGCTTAAAACGCGTTTTGGCACAAATCCATGTGCGGGTTCTAAAAAGAGCACCATTGGCATGCTTTTCACGTCGTTTGGGAGAAATCCACACGCGCGTTCTGCCAAAAGCACCATTTGCATGCATATCGTGTGGTTTTGCAGAAAACTGCATCCTCGTCTACCAAAAGTGTCATATTCATGCTTAAAACGCGTTTTGGCACAAATCCATGTGCGGGTTCTAAAAAGAGCAGCATTGGCATGCTTTTCACGTCGTTTGGTAGAAATCCACACGCGCGTTCTGCCAAAAGCGTCATTTGCATGCATATCGTGTAGTTTTGCAGAAAACTGCATCCTCGTCTACCAAAAGTTGCGTATTCATGCTTAAAACGCGTTTTGGCACAAATCCATGTGCGGGTTCTAAAAAGAGCAGCATTGGCATGCTTTTCACGTCGTTTGGTAGAAATCCACACGCGCGTTCTGCCAAAAGCGTCATTTGCATGCATATCGTGTAGTTTTGCAGAAAACTGCATCCTCGTCTACCAAAAGTTGCGTATTCATGCTTAAAACGCGTTTTGGCACAAATCCATGTGCGGGTTCTAAAAAGAGCAGCATTGGCATGCTTTTCACGTCGTTTGGTAGAAATCCACACGCGCGTTCTGCCAAAAGCACCATTTGCATGCATATCGTGTAGTTTTGCAGAAAACTGCATACTCGTCTACCAAAAGTGTCATATTCATGCTTAAAACGCGTTTTGGCACAAATCCATGTGCGGGTTCTAAAAAGAGCAGCATTGGCATGCTTTTGACGTCGTTTGGTAGAAATCCACACGCGCGTTCTGCCAAAAGCACCAATTGCATGCATATCGTGTAGTTTTGCAGAAAACTGCATCCTCGTCTACCAAAAGTTGCGTATTCATGCTTAAAACGCGTTTTGGCACAAATCCATGTGCGGGTTCTAAAAAGAGCAGCATTGGCATGCTTTTCACGTCGTTTGGTAGAAATCCACACGCGCGTTTTGCCAAAAGCACCATTTGCATGCATATCGTGTAGTTTTGCAGAAAACTGCATACTCGTCTACCAAAAGTGTCATATTCATGCTTAAAACGCGTTTTGGCACAAATCCATGTGCGGGTTCTAAAAAGAGCAGCATTGGCATGCTTTTCACGTCGTTTGGTAGAAATCCACACGCGCGTTCTGCCAAAAGCACCATTTGCATGCATATCGTGTAGTTTTGCAGAAAACTGCATACTCGTCTACCAGAAGTGTCATATTCATGCTTAAAACGCGTTTTGGCACAAATCCATGTGCGGGTTCTAAAAAGAGCAGCATTGGCATTCTTTTCACGTCGTTTGGTAGAAATCCACACGCGCGTTCTGCCAAAAGCACCATTTGCATGCATATCGTGTAGTTTTGCAGAAAACTGCATACTCGTCTACCAAAAGTGTCATATTCATGCTTAAAACGCGTTTTGGCACAAATCCATGTGCGGGTTCTAAAAAGAGCAGCATTGGCATGCTTTTCACGTCGTTTGGTAGAAATCCACACGCGCGTTCTGCCAAAAGCACCATTTGCATGCATATCGTGTAGTTTTGCAGAAAACTGCATACTCGTCTACCAAAAGTGTCATATTCGTGCTTAAAACGCGTTTTGGCACAAATCCATGTGCGGGTTCTAAAAAGAGCAGCATTGGCATGCTTTTCACGTCGTTTGGTAGAAATCCACACGCGCGTTCTGCCAAAAGCGTCATTTGCATGCATATCGTGTAGTTTTGCAGAAAACTGCATCCTCGTCTACCAAAAGTTGCGTATTCATGCTTAAAACGCGTTTTGGCACAAATCCATGTGCGGGTTCTAAAAAGAGCAGCATTGGCATGCTTTTCACGTCGTTTGGTAGAAATCCACACGCGCGTTTTGCCAAAAGCACCATTTGCATGCATATCGTGTAGTTTTGCAGAAAACTGCATACTCGTCTACCAAAAGTGTCATATTCATGCCTAAAACGCGTTTTGGCACAAATCCATGTGCGGGTTCTAAAAAGAGCAGCATTGGCATGCTTTTCACGTCGTTTGGTAGAAATCCACACGCGCGTTCTGCCAAAAGCACCATTTGCATGCATATCGTGTAGTTTTGCAGAAAACTGCATACTCGTCTACCAAAAGTGTCATATTCATGCTTAAAACGCGTTTTGGCACAAATCCATGTGCGGGTTCTAAAAAGAGCAGCATTGGCATGCTTTTCACGTCGTTTGGTAGAAATCCACACGCGCGTTCTGCCAAAAGCACCATTTGCATGCATATCGTGTGGTTTTGCAGAAAACTGCATCCTCGTCTACCAAAAGTGTCATATTCATGCTTAAAACGCGTTTTGGCACAAATCCATGTGCGGGTTCTAAAAAGAGCAGCACTGGCATGCTTTTCACGTCGTTTGGTAGAAATCCACACGCGCGTTCTGCCAAAAGCGGCATTTGCATGCATATCGTGTAGTTTTGCAGAAAACTGCATCCTCGTCTACCAAAAGTTGCGTATTCATGCTTAAAACGCGTTTTGGCACAAATCCATGTGCGGGTTCTAAAAAGAGCAGCATTGGCATGCTTTTCACGTCGTTTGGTAGAAATCCACACGCGCGTTCTGCCAAAAGCGTCATTTGTATGCATATCGTGTAGTTTTGCAGAAAACTGCATCCTCGTCTACCAAAAGTGTCATATTCATGCTTAAAACGCGTTTTGGCACAAATCCATGTGCGGGTTCTAAAAAGAGCAGCATTGGCATGCTTTTCACGTCGTTTGGTAGAAATCCACACGCGCCTTCTGCCAAAAGCACTATTTGCATGCATATCGTGTGGTTTTGCAGAAAACTGCATCCTCGTCTACCAAAAGTGTCATATTCATGCTTAAAACGCGTTTTGGCACAAATCCATGTGCGGGTGCTAAAAAGAGCAGCATTGGCATGCTTTTCATGTCGTTTGGTAGAAATCCACACGCGCGTTCTGCCAAAAGCACCATTTGCATGCATATCGTGTAGTTTTGCAGAAAACTGCATACTCGTCTACCAAAAGTGTCATATTCATGCTTAAAACGCGTTTTGGCACAAATCCATGTGCGGGTTCGAAAAAGAGCAGCATTGGCATGCTTTTCACGTCGTTTGGTAGAAATCCATAAGCGCGTTCTGCCAAAAACCCCATTTGCATGCATATCGTGTAGTTTTGCAGAAAACTGCATACTCGTCTACCAAAAGTGTCATATTCATGCTTAAAACGCGTTTTGGCACAAATCCATGTGCGGGTTCTAAAAAGAGCAGCATTGGCATGCTTTTCACGTCGTTTGGTAGAAATCCACACGCGCGTTCTGCCAAAAGCACCATTTGCATGCATATCGTGTGGTTTTGCAGAAAACTGCATCCTCGTCTACCAAAAGTGTCATATTCATGCTTAAAACGCGTTTTGGCACAAATCCATGTGCGGGTTCTAAAAAGAGCAGCATTGCCATGCTTTTCACGTCGTTTGGTAGAAATCCACACGCGCGTTCTGCCAAAAGCGTCATTTGCATGCATATCGTGTAGTTTTGCAGAAAACTGCATCCTCGTCTACCAAAAGTGTCGTATTCATGCTTAAAACGCGTTTTGGCACAAATCCATGTGCGGGTGCTAAAAAGAGCAGCATTGGCATGCTTTTCACGTCGTTTGGTAGAAATCCACACGCGCGTTCTGCCAAAAGCACCATTTGCATGCATATCGTGTAGTTTTGCAGAAAACTGCATACTCGTCTACCAAAAGTGTCATATTCATGCTTAAAACGCGTTTTGGCACAAATCCATGTGCGGGTTCTAAAAAGAGCAGCATTGGCATGCTTTTCACGTCGTTTGGTAGAAATCCACACGCGCGTTCTGCAAAAAGCGTCATTTGCATGCATATCGTGTAGTTTTGCAGAAAACTGCATCCTCGTCTACCAAAAGTTGCGTATTCATGCTTAAAACGCGTTTTGGCACAAATCCATGTGCGGGTTCCAAAAAGAGCAGCATTGGCATGCTTTTCACGTCGTTTGATAGAAATCCACACGCGCGTTCTGCCAAAAGCACCATTTGCATGCATATCGTGTAGTTTTGCAGAAAACTGCATACTCGTCTACCAAAAGTGTCATATTCATGCTTAAAACGCGTTTTGGCGCAAATCCATGTGCGGGTTCTAAAAAGAGCAGCATTGGCATGCTTTTCACGTCGTTTGGTAGAAATCCACACGCGCGTTCTGCCAAAAGCACCATTTCCATGCATATCGTGTGGTTTTGCAGAAAACTGCATCCTCGTCTACCAAAAGTGTCATATTCATGCTTAAAACGCGTTTTGGCACAAATCCATGTGCGGGTTCTAAAAAGAGCAGCATTGGCATGTTTTTCACGTCGTTTGGTAGAAATCCACACGCGCGTTCTGCCAAAAGCGTCATTTGCATGCATATCGTGTAGTTTTGCAGAAAACTGCATCCTCGTCTACCAAAAGTTGCGTATTCATGCTTAAAACGCGTTTTGGCACAAATCCATGTGCGGGTTCTAAAAAGAGCAGCATTGACATGCTTTTCACGTCGTTTGGTAGAAATCCACACGCGCGTTCTGCCAAAAGCACCATTTGCATGCATATCGTGTAGTTTTGCAGAAAACTGCATACTCGTCTACCAAAAGTGTCATATTCATGCTTAAAACGCGTTTTGGCACAAATCCATGTGCGGGTTCTAAAAAGAGCAGCATTGGCATGCTTTTCACGTCGTTTGGTAGAAATCCACACGCGCGTTCTGCCAAAAGCACCATTTGCATGCATATCGTGTAGTTTTGCAGAAAACTGCATACTCGTCTACCAAAAGTGTCATATTCATGCTTAAAACGCGTTTTGGCACAAATCCATGTGCGGGTTCTAAAAAGAGCACCATTGGCATGCTTTTCACGTCGTTTGGGAGAAATCCACACGCGCGTTCTGCCAAAAGCACCATTTGCATGCATATCGTGTGGTTTTGCAGAAAACTGCATCCTCGTCTACCAAAAGTGTCATATTCATGCTTAAAACGCGTTTTGGCACAAATCCATGTGCGGGTTCTAAAAAGAGCAGCATTGGCATGCTTTTCACGTCGTTTGGTAGAAATCCACACGCGCGTTCTGCCAAAAGCGTCATTTGCATGCATATCGTGTAGTTTTGCAGAAAACTGCATCCTCGTCTACCAAAAGTTGCGTATTCATGCTTAAAACGCGTTTTGGCACAAATCCATGTGCGGGTTCTAAAAAGAGCAGCATTGGCATGCTTTTCACGTCGTTTGGTAGAAATCCACACGCGCGTTCTGCCAAAAGCACCATTTGCATGCATATCGTGTAGTTTTGCAGAAAACTGCATACTCGTCTACCAAAAGTGTCATATTCATGCTTAAAACGCGTTTTGGCACAAATCCATGTGCGGGTTCTAAAAAGAGCAGCATTGGCATGCTTTTCACGTCGTTTGGTAGAAATCCACACGCGCGTTCTGCCAAAAGCACCATTTGCATGCATATCGTGTAGTTTTGCAGAAAACTGCATCCTCGTCTACCAAAAGTTGCGTATTCATGCTTAAAACGCGTTTTGGCACAAATCCATGTGCGGGTTCTAAAAAGAGCAGCATTGGCATGCTTTTCACGTCGTTTGGTAGAAATCCACACGCGCGTTCTGCCAAAAGCGTCATTTGCATGCATATCGTGTAGTTTTGCAGAAAACTGCATCCTCGTCTACCAAAAGTTGCGTATTCATGCTTAAAACGCGTTTTGGCACAAATCCATGTGCGGGTTCTAAAAAGAGCAGCATTGGCATGCTTTTCACGTCGTTTGGTAGAAATCCACACGCGCGTTCTGCCAAAAGCACCATTTGCATGCATATCGTGTAGTTTTGCAGAAAACTGCATACTCGTCTACCAAAAGTGTCATATTCATGCTTAAAACGCGTTTTGGCACAAATCCATGTGCGGGTTCTAAAAAGAGCAGCATTGGCATGCTTTTCACGTCGTTTGGTAGAAATCCACACGCGCGTTCTGCCAAAAGCACCATTTGCATGCATATCGTGTAATTTTGCAGAAAACTGCATACTCGTCTACCAAAAGTGTCATATTCATGCTTAAAACGCGTTTCGGCACAAATCCATGTGCGGGTTCTAAAAAGAGCAGCATTGGCATGCTTTTCACGTCGTTTGGTAGAAATCCACACGCGCGTTCTGCCAAAAGCACCATTTGCATGCATATCGTGTGGTTTTGCAGAAAACTGCATCCTCGTCTACCAAAAGTGTCATATTCATGCTTAAAACGCGTTTTGGCACAAATCCATGTGCGGGTTCTAAAAAGAGCAGCATTGGCATGCTTTTCACGTCGTTTGGTAGAAATCCACACGCGCGTTCTGCCAAAAGCGTCATTTGCATGCATATCGTGTAGTTTTGCAGAAAACTGCATCCTCGTCTACCAAAAGTTGCGTATTCATGCTTAAAACGCGTTTTGGCACAAATCCATGTGCGGGTTCTAAAAAGAGCAGCATTGGCATGCTTTTCACGTCGTTTGGTAGAAATCCACACGCGCGTTCTGCCAAAAGCACCATTTGCATGCATATCGTGTAGTTTTGCAGAAAACTGCATACTCGTCTACCAAAAGTGTCATATTCGTGCTTAAAACGCGTTTTGGCACAAATTCATGTGCGGGTTCTAAAAAGAGCAGCATTGGCATGCTTTTCACGTCGTTTGGTAGAAATCCACACGCGCGTTCTGCCAAAAGCACCATTTTCATGCATATCGTGTGGTATTGCAGAAAACTGCATCCTCGTCTACCAAAAGTGTCATATTCATGCTTAAAACGCGTTTTGGCACAAATCCATGTGCGGATTCTAAAAAGAGCAGCATTGGCATGCTTTTCACGTCGTTTGGTAGAAATCCACACGCGCGTTCTGCCAAAAGCGTCATTTGCATGCATATCGTGTAGTTTTGCAGAAAACTGCATCCTCGTCTACCAAAAGTGTCATATTCATGCTTAAAACGCGTTTTGGCACAAATCCATGTGCGGGTTTTAAAAAGAGCAGCATTGGCATGCTTTTCACGTCGTTTGGTAGAAATCCACACGCGCGTTCTGCCAAAAGCACCATTTGCATGCATATCGTGTGGTTTTGCAGAAAACTGCATCCTCGTCTACCAAAAGTGTCATATTTATGCTTAAAACGCGTTTTGGCACAAATCCATGTGCGGGTTCTAAAAAGAGCAGCATTGGCATGCTTTTCACGTCGTTTGGTAGAAATCCACACGCGCGTTCTGCCAAAAGCGTCATTTGCATGCATATCGTGTAGTTTTGCAGAAAACTGCATCCTCGTCTACCAAAAGTTGCGTATTCATGCTTAAAACGCGTTTTGGCACAAATCCATGTGCGGGTTCTAAAAAGAGCAGCATTGGCATGCTTTTCACGTCGTTTGGTAGAAATCCACACGCGCGTTCTGCCAAAAGCGTCATTTGCATGCATATCGTGTAGTTTTGCAGAAAACTGCATCCTCGTATACCAAAAGTGTCATATTCATGCTTAAAACGCGTTTTGGCACAAATCCATGTGCGGGTGCTAAAATGAGCAGCATCGGCATGCTTTTCACGTCGTTTGGTAGAAATCCACACGCGCGTTCTGCCAAAAGCGTCATTTGCATGCATATCGTGTGGTTTTGCAGAAAACTGCATCCTCGTCTACCAAAAGTTGCGTATTCATGCTTAAAACGCGTTTTGGCACAAATCCATGTGCGGGTGCTAAAAAGAGCAGCATTGGCATGCTTTTCACGTCGTTTGGTAGAAATCCACACGCGCGTTCTGCCAAAAGCACCATTTGCATGCATATCGTGTAGTTTTGCAGAAAACTGCATACTCGTCTAAAAAAGTGCCATATTCATGCTTAAAACGCGTTTTGGCACAAATCCATGTGCGGGTTCTAAAAAGAGCAGCATTGGCATGCTTTTCACGTCGTTTGGTAGAAATCCACACGCGCGTTCTGCCAAAAGCGTCATTTGCATGCATATCGTGTAGTTTTGCAGAAAACTGCATCCTCGTCTACCAAAAGTTGCGTATTCATGCTTAAAACGCGTTTTGGCACAAATCCATGTGCGGGTTCTAAAAAGAGCAGCATTGGCATGCTTTTCACGTCGTTTGGTAGAAATCCACACGCGCGTTCTGTCAAAAGCGTCATTTGCATGCATATCGTGTAGTTTTGCAGAAAACTGCATCCTCGTATACCAAAAGTGTCATATTCATGCTTAAAACGCGTTTTGGCACAAATCCATGTGCGGGTGCTAAAATGAGCAGCATCGGCATGCTTTTCACGTCGTTTGGTAGAAATCCACACGCGCGTTCTGCCAAAAGCGTCATTTGCATGCATATCGTGTGGTTTTGCAGAAAACTGCATCCTCGTCTACCAAAAGTTGCGTATTCATGCTTAAAACGCGTTTTGGCACAAATCCATGTGCGGGTGCTAAAAAGAGCAGCATTGGCATGCTTTTCACGTCGTTTGGTAGAAATCCACACGCGCGTTCTGCCAAAAGCACCATTTGCATGCATATCGTGTAGTTTTGCAGAAAACTGCATACTCGTCTACCAAAAGTGTCATATTCATGCTTAAAACGCGTTTTGGCACAAATCCATGTGCGGGTTCTAAAAAGAGCAGCATTGGCATGCTTTTCACGTCGTTTGGTAGAAATCCACACGCGCGTTCTGCCAAAAGCACCATTTGCATGCATATCGTGTAGTTTTGCAGAAAACTGCATACTCGTCTACCAAAAGTGTCATATTCATGCTTAAAACGCGTTTTGGCACAAATCCATGTGCGGGTTCGAAAAAGAGCAGCATTGGCATGCTTTTCACGTCGTTTGGTAGAAATCCACACGCGCGTTCTGCCAAAAGCACCATTTGCATGCATATCGTGTGGTTTTGCAGAAAACTGCATCCTCGTCTACCAAAAGTTGCATATTCATGCTTAAAACGCGTTTTGGCACAAATCCATGTGCGGGTGCTAAAATGAGCAGCATCGGCATGCTTTTCACGTCGTTTGGTAGAAATCCACACGCGCGTTCTGCCAAAAGCGTCATTTGCATGCATATCGTGTAGTTTTGCAGAAAACTGCATCCTCGTCTACCAAAAGTTGCGTATTCATGCTTAAAACGCGTTTTGGCACAAATCCATGTGCGGGTGCTAAAAAGAGCAGCATTGGCATGCTTTTCACGTCGTTTGGTAGAAATCCACACGCGCGTTCTGCCAAAAGCACCATTTGCATGCATATCGTGTAGTTTTGCGGAAAACTGCATACTCGTCTACCAAAAGTGTCATATTCATGCTTAAAACGCGTTTTGGCACAAATGCATGTGCGGGTTCTAAAAAGAGCAGCATTGGCATGCTTTTCACGTCGTTTGGTAGAAATCCACACGCGCGTTCTGCCAAAAGCACCATTTGCATGCATATCGTGTAGTTTTGCAGAAAACTGCATACTCGTCTACCAAAAGTGTCATATTCATGCTTAAAACGCGTTTTGGCACAAATCCATGTGCGGGTGCTAAAAAGAGCAGCATTGGCATGCTTTTCACGTCGTTTGGTAGAAATCCACACGCGCGTTCTGCCAAAAGCACCATTTGCATGCATATCGTGTAGTTTTGCAGAAAACTGCATACTCGTCTACCAAAAGTGTCATATTCATGCTTAAAACGCGTTTTGGCACAAATCCATGTGCGGGTTCTAAAAAGAGCAGCATTGGCATGCTTTTCACGTCGTTTGGTAGAAATCCACACGCGCGTTCTGCCAAAAGCGTCATTTGCATGCATATCGTGTAGTTTTGCAGAAAACTGCATCCTCGTCTACCAAAAGTTGCGTATTCATGCTTAAAACGCGTTTTGGCACAAATCCATGTGCGGGTTCTAAAAAGAGCAGCATTGGCATGCTTTTCACGTCGTTTGGTAGAAATCCACACGCGCGTTCTGCCAAAAGCGTCATTTGCATGCATATCGTGTAGTTTTGCAGAAAACTGCATCCTCGTCTACCAAAAGTTGCGTATTCATGCTTAAAACGCGTTTTGGCACAAATCCATGTGCGGGTTCTAAAAAGAGCAGCATTGGCATGCTTTTCACGTCGTTTGGTAGAAATCCACACGCGCGTTCTGCCAAAAGCACCATTTGCATGCATATCGTGTAGTTTTGCAGAAAACTGCATACTCGTCTACCAAAAGTGTCATATTCGTGCTTAAAACGCGTTTTGGCACAAATCCATGTGCGGGTTCTAAAAAGAGCAGCATTGGCATGCTTTTCACGTCGTTTGGTAGAAATCCACACGCGCGTTCTGCCAAAAGCACCATTTTCATGCATATCGTGTGGTATTGCAGAAAACTGCATCCTCGTCTACCAAAAGTGTCATATTCATGCTTAAAACGCGTTTTGGCACAAATCCATGTGCGGATTCTAAAAAGAGCAGCATTGGCATGCTTTTCACGTCGTTTGGTAGAAATCCACACGCGCGTTCTGCCAAAAGCGTCATTTGCATGCATATCGTGTAGTTTTGCAGAAAACTGCATCCTCGTCTACCAAAAGTGTCATATTCATGCTTAAAACGCGTTTTGGCACAAATCCATGTGCGGGTTTTAAAAAGAGCAGCATTGGCATGCTTTTCACGTCGTTTGGTAGAAATCCACACGCGCGTTCTGCCAAAAGCACCATTTGCATGCATATCGTGTGGTTTTGCAGAAAACTGCATCCTCGTCTACCAAAAGTGTCATATTTATGCTTAAAACGCGTTTTGGCACAAATCCATGTGCGGGTTCTAAAAAGAGCAGCATTGGCATGCTTTTCACGTCGTTTGGTAGAAATTCACACGCGCGTTCTGCCAAAAGCGTCATTTGCATGCATATCGTGTAGTTTTGCAGAAAACTGCATCCTCGTCTACCAAAAGTTGCGTATTCATGCTTAAAACGCGTTTTGGCACAAATCCATGTGCGGGTTCTAAAAAGAGCAGCATTGGCATGCTTTTCACGTCGTTTGGTAGAAATCCACACGCGCGTTCTGCCAAAAGCGTCATTTGCATGCATATCCTGTAGTTTTGCAGAAAACTGCATCCTCGTATACCAAAAGTGTCATATTCATGCTTAAAACGCGTTTTGGCACAAATGCATGTGCGGGTGCTAAAATGAGCAGCATCGGCATGCTTTTCACGTCGTTTGGTAGAAATCCACACGCGCGTTCTGCCAAAAGCGTCATTTGCATGCATATCGTGTGGTTTTGCAGAAAACTGCATCCTCGTCTACCAAAAGTTGCGTATTCATGCTTAAAACGCGTTTTGGCACAAATCCATGTGCGGGTGCTAAAAAGAGCAGCATTGGCATGCTTTTCACGTCGTTTGGTAGAAATCCACACGCGCGTTCTGCCAAAAGCACCATTTGCATGCATATCGTGTAGTTTTGCAGAAAACTGCATACTCGTCTACCAAAAGTGTCATATTCATGCTTAAAACGCGTTTTGGCACAAATCCATGTGCGGGTTCTAAAAAGAGCAGCATTGGCATGCTTTTCACGTCGTTTGGTAGAAATCCACACGCGCGTTCTGCCAAAAGCACCATTTGCATGCATATCGTGTAGTTTTGCAGAAAACTGCATACTCGTCTACCAAAAGTGTCATATTCATGCTTAAAACGCGTTTTGGCACAAATCCATGTGCGGGTTCTAAAAGAGCAGCATTGGCATGCTTTTCACGTCGTTTGGTAGAAATCCACACGCGCGTTCTGCCAAAAGCACCATTTGCATGCATATCGTGTGGTTTTGCAGAAAACTGCATCCTCGTCTACCAAAAGTTGCATATTCATGCTTAAAACGCGTTTTGGCACAAATCCATGTGCGGGTGCTAAAATGAGCAGCATCGGCATGCTTTTCACGTCGTTTGGTAGAAATCCACACGCGCGTTCTGCCAAAAGCGTCATTTGCATGCATATCGTGTAGTTTTGCAGAAAACTGCATCCTCGTCTACCAAAAGTTGCGTATTCATGCTTAAAACGCGTTTTGGCACAAATCCATGTGCGGGTGCTAAAAAGAGCAGCATTGGCATGCTTTTCACGTCGTTTGGTAGAAATCCACACGCGCGTTCTGCCAAAAGCACCATTTGCATGCATATCGTGTAGTTTTGCGGAAAACTGCATACTCGTCTACCAAAAGTGTCATATTCATGCTTAAAACGCGTTTTGGCACAAATCCATGTGCGGGTTCTAAAAAGAGCAGCATTGGCATGCTTTTCACGTCGTTTGGTAGAAATCCACACGCGCGTTCTGCCAAAAGCACCATTTGCATGCATATCGTGTAGTTTTGCAGAAAACTGCATACTCGTCTACCAAAAGTGTCATATTCATGCTTAAAACGCGTTTTGGCACAAATCCATGTGCGGGTGCTAAAAAGAGCAGCATTGGCATGCTTTTCACGTCGTTTGGTAGAAATCCACACGCGCGTTCTGCCAAAAGCACCATTTGCATGCATATCGTGTAGTTTTGCAGAAAACTGCATACTCGTCTACCAAAAGTGTCATATTCATGCTTAAAACGCGTTTTGGCACAAATCCATGAGCGGGTTCTAAAAAGAGCAGCATTGGCATGCTTTTCACGTCGTTTGGTAGAAATCCACACGCGCGTTCTGCCAAAAGCGTCATTTGCATGCATATCGTGTAGTTTTGCAGAAAACTGCATCCTCGTCTACCAAAAGTTGCGTATTCATGCTTAAAACGCGTTTTGGCACAAATCCATGTGCGGGTTCTAAAAAGAGCAGCATTGGCATGCTTTTCACGTCGTTTGGTAGAAATCCACACGCGCGTTCTGCCAAAAGCACCATTTGCATGCATATCGTGTAGTTTTGCAGAAAACTGCATACTCGTCTACCAAAAGTGTCATATTCATGCTTAAAACGCGTTTTGGCACAAATCCATGTGCGGGTTCTAAAAAGAGCAGCATTGGCATGCTTTTCACGTCGTTTGGTAGAAATCCACACGCGCGTTCTGCCAAAAGCGTCATTTGCATGCATATCGTGTAGTTTTGCAGAAAACTGCATCCTCGTCTACCAAAAGTTGCGTATTCATGCTTAAAACGCGTTTTGGCACAAATCCATGTGCGGGTTCTAAAAAGAGCAGCATTGGCATGCTTTTCACGTCGTTTGGTAGAAATCCACACGCGCGTTCTGCCAAAAGCGTCATTTGCATGCATATCGGGTAGTTTTGCAGAAAACTGCATCCTCGTATACCAAAAGTGTCATATTCATGCTTAAAACGCGTTTTGGCACAAATCCATGTGCGGGTGCTAAATGAGCAGCATCGGCATGCTTTTCACGTCGTTTGGTAGAAATCCACACGCGCGTTCTGCCAAAAGCGTCATTTGCATGCATATCGTGTGGTTTTGCAGAAAACTGCATCCTCGTCTACCAAAAGTTGCGTATTCATGCTTAAAACGCGTTTTGGCACAAATCCATGTGCGGGTGCTAAAAGAGCAGCATTGGCATGCTTTTCACGTCGTTTGGTAGAAATCCACACGCGCGTTCTGCCAAAAGCACCATTTGCATGCATATCGTGTAGTTTTGCAGAAAACTGCATACTCGTCTACCAAAAGTGTCATATTCATGCTTAAAACGCGTTTTGGCACAAATCCATGTGCGGGTTCGAAAAAGAGCAGCAATGGCATGCTTTTCACGTCGTTTGGTAGAAATCCACACGCGCGTTCTGCCAAAAGCACCATTTGCATGCATATCGTGTAGTTTTGCAGAAAACTGCATACTCGTCTACCAAAAGTGTCATATTCATGCTTAAAACGCGTTTTGGCACAAATCCATGTGCGGGTTCGAAAAAGAGCAGCATTGGCATGCTTTTCACGTCGTTTGGTAGAAATCCACACGCGCGTTCTGCCAAAAGCACCATTTGCATGCATATCGTGTGGTTTTGCAGAAAACTGCATCCTCGTCTACCAAAAGTTGCATATTCATGCTTAAAACGCGTTTTGGCACAAATCCATGTGCGGGTGCTAAAATGAGCAGCATCGGCATGCTTTTCACGTCGTTTGGTAGAAATCCACACGCGCGTTCTGCCAAAAGCGTCATTTGCATGCATATCGTGTAGTTTTGCAGAAAACTGCATCCTCGTCTACCAAAAGTTGCGTATTCATGCTTAAAACGCGTTTTGGCACAAATCCATGTGCGGGTGCTAAAAAGAGCAGCATTGGCATGCTTTTCACGTCGTTTGGTAGAAATCCACACGCGCGTTCTGCCAAAAGCACCATTTGCATGCATATCGTGTAGTTTTGCTGAAAACTGCATACTCGTCTACCAAAAGTGTCATATTCATGCTTAAAACGCGTTTTGGCACAAATCCATGTGCGGGTTCTAAAAAGAGCAGCATTGGCATGCTTTTCACGTCGTTTGGTAGAAATCCACACGCGCGTTCTGCCAAAAGCACCATTTGCATGCATATCGTGTAGTTTTGCAGAAAACTGCATACTCGTCTACCAAAAGTGTCATATTCATGCTTAAAACGCGTTTTGGCACAAATCCATGTGCGGGTGCTAAAAAGAGCAGCATTGGCATGCTTTTCACGTCGTTTGGTAGAAATCCACACGCGCGTTCTGCCAAAAGCACCATTTGCATGCATATCGTGTAGTTTTGCAGAAAACTGCATACTCGTCTACCAAAGTGTCATATTCATGCTTAAAACGCGTTTTGGCACAAATCCATGAGCGGGTTCTAAAAAGAGCAGCATTGGCATGCTTTTCACGTCGTTTGGTAGAAATCCACACGCGCGTTCTGCCAAAAGCGTCATTTGCATGCATATCGTGTAGTTTTGCAGAAAACTGCATCCTCGTCTACCAAAAGTTGCGTATTCATGCTTAAAACGCGTTTTGGCACAAATCCATGTGCGGGTTCTAAAAAGAGCAGCATTGGCATGCTTTTCACGTCGTTTGGTAGAAATCCACACGCGCGTTCTGCCAAAAGCACCATTTGCATGCATATCGTGTAGTTTTGCAGAAAACTGCATACTCGTCTACCAAAAGTGTCATATTCATGCTTAAAACGCGTTTTGGCACAAATCCATGTGCGGGTTCTAAAAAGAGCAGCATTGGCATGCTTTTCACGTCGTTTTGTAGAAATCCACACGCGCGTTCTGCCAAAAGCACCATTTGCATGCATATCGTGTAGTTTTGCAGAAAACTGCATACTCGTCTACCAAAAGTGTCATATTCATGCTTAAAACGCGTTTTGGCACAAATCCATGTGCGGGTTCTAAAAAGAGCAGCATTGGCATGCTTTTCACGGTCGTTTGGTAGAAATCCACACGCGCGTTCTGCCAAAAGCACCATTTGCATGCATATCGTGTAGTTTTGCAGAAACTGCATACTCGTCTACCAAAAGTGTCATATTCGTGCTTAAAACGCGTTTTGGCACAAATCCATGTGCGGGTTCTAAAAAGAGCAGCATTGGCATGCTTTTCACGTCGTTTGGTAGAAATCCACACGCGCGTTCTGCCAAAAGCGTCATTTGCATGCATATCGTGTAGTTTTGCAGAAAACTGCATCCTCGTCTACCAAAAGTTGCGTATTCATGCTTAAAACGCGTTTTGGCACAAATCCATGTGCGGGTTCTAAAAAGAGCAGCATTGGCATGCTTTTCGCGTCGTTTGGTAGAAATCCACACGCGCGTTCTGCCAAAAGCACCATTTGCATGCATATCGTGTAGTTTTGCAGAAAACTGCATACTCGTCTACCAAAAGTGTCATA
The DNA here is from genome assembly GCF_038994185.2 of Dermacentor albipictus. Lineage (NCBI taxonomy): Eukaryota > Metazoa > Arthropoda > Arachnida > Ixodida > Ixodidae > Dermacentor > Dermacentor albipictus. The sequence goes on along the minus strand of NW_027225781.1, from coordinate 22,520 downwards.
TTCATGCTTAAAACGCGTTTTGGCACAAATCCATGTGCGGGTTCTAAAAAGAGCAGCATTGGCATGCTTTTCACGTCGTTTGGTAGAAATCCACACGCGCGTTCTGCCAAAGCACCATTTGCATGCATATCGTGTAGTTTTGCAGAAAACTGCATACTCGTCTACCAAAAGTGTCATATTCATGCTTAAAACGCGTTTTGGCACAAATCCATGTGCGGGTTCCAAAAAGAGCAGCATTGGCATGCTTTTCACGTCGTTTGGTAGAAATCCACACGCGCGTTCTGCCAAAAGCACCATTTGCATGCATATCGTGTGGTTTTGCAGAAAACTGCATCCTCGTCTACCAAAAGTGTCATATTCATGCTTAAAACGCGTTTTGGCACAAATCCATGTGCGGGTTCTAAAAAGAGCAGCATTGGCATGCTTTTCACGTCGTTTGGTAGAAATCCACACGCGCGTTCTGCCAAAAGCGGCATTTGCATGCATATCGTGTAGTTTTGCAGAAAACTGCATCCTCGTCTACCAAAAGTTGCGTATTCATGCTTAAAACGCGTTTTGGCACAAATCCATGTGCGGGTTCTAAAAAGAGCAGCATTGGCATGCTTTTCACGTCGTTTGGTAGAAATCCACACGCGCGTTCTGCCAAAAGCGTCATTTGCATGCATATCGTGTAGTTTTGCAGAAAACTGCATACTCGTCTACCAAAAGTGTCATATTCATGCTTAAAACGCGTTCTGGCACAAATCCATGTGCGGGTTCTAAAAAGAGCAGCATTGGCATGCTTTTCACGTCGTTTGGTAGAAATCCACACGCGCGTTCTGCCAAAAGCACCATTTGCATGCATATCGTGTAGTTTTGCAGAAAACTGCATACTCGTCTACCAAAAGTGTCATATTCATGCTTAAAACGCGTTTTGGCACAAATCCATGTGCGGGTTCGAAAAAGAGCAGCATTGGCATGCTTTTCACGTCGTTTGGTAGAAATCCATAAGCGCGTTCTGCCAAAAACCCCATTTGCATGCATATCGTGTAGTTTTGCAGAAAACTGCATACTCGTCTACCAAAAGTGTCATATTCATATTGAAAACGCGTTTTGGCACAAATCCATGTGCGGGTTCTAAAAAGAGCAGCATTGGCATGCTTTTCACGTCGTTTGGTAGAAATCCACACGCGCGTTCTGCCAAAAGCACCATTTGCATGCATATCGTGTGGTTTTGCAGAAAAATGCATCCTCGTCTACCAAAAGTGTCATATTCATGCTTAAAACGCGTTTTGGCACAAATCCATGTGCGGGTTCTAAAAAGAGCAGCATTGGCATGCTTTTCACGTCGTTTGGTAGAAATCCACACGCGCGTTCTGCCAAAAGCGTCATTTGCATGCATATCGTGTAGTTTTGCAGAAAACTGCATCCTCGTCTACCAAAAGTGTCGTATTCATGCTTAAAACGCGTTTTGGCACAAATCCATGTGCGGGTGCTAAAAAGAGCAGCATTGGCATGCTTTTCACGTCGTTTGGTAGAAATCCACACGCGCGTTCTGCCAAAAGCACCATTTGCATGCATATCGTGTAGTTTTGCAGAAAACTGCATACTCGTCTACCAAAAGTGTCATATTCATGCTTAAAACGCGTTTTGGCACAAATCCATGTGCGGGTTCTAAAAAGAGCAGCATTGGCATGCTTTTCACGTCGTTTGGTAGAAATCCACACGCGCGTTCTGCCAAAAGCGTCATTTGCATGCATATCGTGTAGTTTTGCAGAAAACTGCATCCTCGTCTACCAAAAGTTGCGTATTCATGCTTAAAACGCGTTTTGGCACAAATCCATGTGCGGGTTCTAAAAAGAGCAGCATTGGCATGCTTTTCACGTCGTTTGGTAGAAATCCACACGCGCGTTCTGCCAAAAGCGTCATTTGCATGCATATCGTGTAGTTTTGCAGAAAACTGCATCCTCGTCTACCAAAAGTGTCGTATTCATGCTTAAAACGCGTTTTGGCACAAATCCATGTGCGGGTGCTAAAAAGAGCAGCATTGGCATGCTTTTCACGTCGTTTGGTAGAAATCCACACGCGCGTTCTGCCAAAAGCACCATTTGCATGCATATCGTGTAGTTTTGCAGAAAACTGCATACTCGTCTACCAAAAGTGTCATATTCATGCTTAAAACGCGTTTTGGCGCAAATCCATGTGCGGGTTCTAAAAAGAGCAGCATTGGCATGCTTTTCACGTCGTTTGGTAGAAATCCACACGCGCTTTCTGCCAAAAGCACCATTTGCATGCATATCGTGTGGTTTTGCAGAAAACTGCATCCTCGTCTACCAAAAGTGTCATATTCATGCTTAAAACGCGTTTTGGCACAAATCCATGTGCGGGTTCTAAAAAGAGCAGCATTGGCATGTTTTTCACGTCGTATGGTAGAAATCCACACGCGCGTTCTGCCAAAAGCGTCATTTGCATGCATATCGTGTAGTTTTGCAGAAAACTGCATCCTCGTCTACCAAAAGTTGCGTATTCATGCTTAAAACGCGTTTTGGCACAAATCCATGTGCGGGTTCTAAAAAGAGCAGCATTGGCATGCTTTTCGCGTCGTTTGGTAGAAATCCACACGCGCGTTCTGCCAAAAGCACCATTTGCATGCATATCGTGTAGTTTTGCAGAAAACTGCATACTCGTCTACCAAAAGTGTCATATTCATGCTTAAAACGCGTTTTGGCACAAATCCATGTGCGGGTTCTAAAAAGAGCAGCATTGGCATGCTTTTCACGTCGTTTGGTAGAAATCCACACGCGCGTTCTGCCAAAAGCACCATTTGCATGCATATCGTGTAGTTTTGCAGAAAACTGCATACTCGTCTACCAAAAGTGTCATATTCATGCTTAAAACGCGTTTTGGCACAAATCCATGTGCGGGTTCCAAAAAGAGCAGGCATTGGCATGCTTTTCACGTCGTTTGGTAGAAATCCACACGCGCGTTCTGCCAAAAGCACCATTTGCATGCATATCGTGTGGTTTTGCAGAAAACTGCATCCTCGTCTACCAAAAGTGTCATATTCATGCTTAAAACGCGTTTTGGCACAAATCCATGTGCGGGTTCTAAAAAGAGCAGCATTGGCATGCTTTTCACGTCGTTTGGTAGAAATCCACACGCGCGTTCTGCCAAAAGCGGCATTTGCATGCATATTGTGTAGTTTTGCAGAAAACTGCATCCTCGTCTACCAAAAGTTGCGTATTCATGCTTAAAACGCGTTTTGGCACAAATCCATGTGCGGGTTCTAAAAAGAGCAGCATTGGCATGCTTTTCACGTCGTTTGGTAGAAATCCACACGCGCGTTCTGCCAAAAGCGTCATTTGCATGCATATCGTGTAGTTTTGCAGAAAACTGCATACTCGTCTACCAAAAGTGTCATATTCATGCTTAAAAACGCGTTCTGGCACAAATCCATGTGCGGGTTCTAAAAAGAGCAGCATTGGCATGCTTTTCACGTCGTTTGGCAGAAATCCACACGCGCGTTCTGCCAAAAGCACCATTTGCATGCATATCGTGTAGTTTTGCAGAAAACTGCATACTCGTCTACCAAAAGTGTCATATTCATGCTTAAAACGCGTTTTGGCACAAATCCATGTGCGGGTTCGAAAAAGAGCAGCATTGGCATGCTTTTCACGTCGTTTGGTAGAAATCCATAAGCGCGTTCTGCCAAAAACCCCATTTGCATGCATATCGTGTAGTTTTGCAGAAAACTGCATACTCGTCTACCAAAAGTGTCATATTCATGCTGAAAACGCGTTTTGGCACAAATCCATGTGCGGGTTCTAAAAAGAGCAGCATTGGCATGCTTTTCACGTCGTTTGGTAGAAATCCACACGCGCGTTCTGCCAAAAGCACCATTTGCATGCATATCGTGTGGTTTTGCAGAAAAATGCATCCTCGTCTACCAAAAGTGTCATATTCATGCTTAAAACGCGTTTTGGCACAAATCCATGTGCGGGTTCTAAAAAGAGCAGCATTGGCATGCTTTTCACGTCGTTTGGTAGAAATCCACACGCGCGTTCTGCCAAAAGCGTCATTTGCATGCATATCGTGTAGTTTTGCAGAAAACTGCATCCTCGTCTACCAAAAGTGTCGTATTCATGCTTAAAACGCGTTTTGGCACAAATCCATGTGCGGGTGCTAAAAAGAGCAGCATTGGCATGCTTTTCACGTCGTTTGGTAGAAATCCACACGCGCGTTCTGCCAAAAGCACCATTTGCATGCATATCGTGTAGTTTTGCAGAAAACTGCATACTCGTCTACCAAAAGTGTCATATTCATGCTTAAAACGCGTTTTGGCACAAATCCATGTGCGGGTTCTAAAAAGAGCAGCATTGGCATGCTTTTCACGTCGTTTGGTAGAAATCCACACGCGCGTTCTGCCAAAAGCGTCATTTGCATGCATATCGTGTAGTTTTGCAGAAAACTGCATCCTCGTCTACCAAAAGTTGCGTATTCATGCTTAAAACGCGTTTTGGCACAAATCCATGTGCGGGTTCTAAAAAGAGCAGCATTGGCATGCTTTTCACGTCGTTTGGTAGAAATCCACACGCGCGTTCTGCCAAAAGCACCATTTGCATGCATATCGTGTAGTTTTGCAGAAAACTGCATACTCGTCTACCAAAAGTGTCATATTCATGCTTAAAACGCGTTTTGGCGCAAATCCATGTGCGGGTTCTAAAAAGAGCAGCATTGGCATGCTTTTCACGTCGTTTGGTAGAAATCCACACGCGCTTTCTGCCAAAAGCACCATTTGCATGCATATCGTGTGGTTTTGCAGAAAACTGCATCCTCGTCTACCAAAAGTGTCATATTCATGCTTAAAACGCGTTTTGGCACAAATCCATGTGCGGGTTCTAAAAAGAGCAGCATTGGCATGTTTTTCACGTCGTATGGTAGAAATCCACACGCGCGTTCTGCCAAAAGCGTCATTTGCATGCATATCGTGTAGTTTTGCAGAAAACTGCATCCTCGTCTACCAAAAGTTGCGTATTCATGCTTAAAACGCGTTTTGGCACAAATCCATGTGCGGGTTCTAAAAAGAGCAGCATTGGCATGCTTTTCACGTCGTTTGGTAGAAATCCACACGCGCGTTCTGCCAAAAGCACCATTTGCATGCATATCGTGTAGTTTTGCAGAAAACTGCATACTCGTCTACCAAAAGTGTCATATTCATGCTTAAAACGCGTTTTGGCACAAATCTATGTGCGGGTGCTAAAAAGAGCAGCATTGGCATGCTTTTCACGTCGTTTGGTAGAAATCCACACGCGCGTTCTGCCAAAAGCACCATTTGCATGCATATCGTGTAGTTTTGCAGAAAACTGCATACTCGTCTACCAAAAGTGTCATATTCATGCTTAAAACGCGTTTTGGCACAAATCCATGTGCGGGTTCTAAAAAGAGCAGCATTGGCATGCTTTTCACGTCGTTTGGTAGAAATCCACACGCGCGTTCTGCCAAAAGCACCATTTGCATGCATATCGTGTGGTTTTGCAGAAAACTGCATCCTCGTCTACCAAAAGTGTCATATTCATGCTTAAAACGCGTTTTGGCACAAATCCATGTGCGGGTTCTAAAAAGAGCAGCATTGGCATGCTTTTCACGTCGTTTGGTAGAAATCCACACGCGCGTTCTGCCAAAAGCGTCATTTGCATGCATATCGTGTAGTTTTGCAGAAAACTGCATCCTCGTCTACCAAAAGTTGCGTATTCATGCTTAAAACGCGTTTTGGCACAAATCCATGTGCGGGTTCTAAAAAGAGCAGCATTGGCATGCTTTTCACGTCGTTTGGTAGAAATCCACACGCGCGTTCTGCCAAAAGCGTCATTTGCATGCATATCGTGTAGTTTTGCAGAAAACTGCATCCTCGTCTACCAAAAGTTGCGTATTCATGCTTAAAACGCGTTTTGGCACAAATCCATGTGCGGGTTCTAAAAAGAGCAGCATTGGCATGCTTTTCACGTCGTTTGGTAGAAATCCACACGCGCGTTCTGCCAAAAGCACCATTTGCATGCATATCGTGTAGTTTTGCAGAAAACTGCATACTCGTCTACCAAAAGTGTCATATTCATGCTTAAAACGCGTTTTGGCACAAATCCATGTGCGGGTTCTAAAAAGAGCAGCATTGGCATGCTTTTCACGTCGTTTGGTAGAAATCCACACGCGCGTTCTGCCAAAAGCACCATTTGCATGCATATCGTGTAGTTTTGCAGAAAACTGCATCCTCGTCTACCAAAAGTTGCGTATTGATGCTTAAAACGCGTTTTGGCACAAATCCATGTGCGGGTTCTAAAAAGAGCAGCATTGGCATGCTTTTCACGTCGTTTGGTAGAAATCCACACGCGCGTTCTGCCAAAAGCACCATTTGCATGCATATCGTGTGGTTTTGCAGAAAACTGCATACTCGTCTACCAAAAGTGTCATATTCATGCTTAAAACGCGTTTTGGCACAAATCCATGTGCGGGTGCTAAAAAGAGCAGCATTGGCATGCTTTTCACGTCGTTTGGTAGAAATCCACACGCGCGTTCTGCCAAAAGCACCATTTGCATGCATATCGTGTAGTTTTGCAGAAAACTGCATACTCGTCTACCAAAAGTGTCATATTCATGCTTAAAACGCGTTTTGGCACAAATCCATGTGCGGGTTCTAAAAAGAGCAGCATTGGCATGCTTTTCACGTCGTTTGGTAGAAATCCACACGCGCGTTCTGCCAAAAGCACCATTTGCATGCATATCGTGTGGTTTTGCAGAAAACTGCATCCTCGTCTACCAAAAGTGTCATATTCATGCTTAAAACGCGTTTTGGCACAAATCCATGTGCGGGTTCTAAAAAGAGCAGCATTGGCATGCTTTTCACGTCGTTTGGTAGAAATCCACACGCGCGTTCTGCCAAAAGCGTCATTTGCATGCATATCGTGTAGTTTTGCAGAAAACTGCATCCTCGTCTACCAAAAGTTGCGTATTCATGCTTAAAACGCGTTTTGGCACAAATCCATGTGCGGGTTCTAAAAAGAGCAGCATTGGAATGCTTTTCACGTCGTTTGGTAGAAATCCACACGCGCGTTCTGCCAAAAAGCGTCATTTGCATGCATATCGTGTAGTTTTGCAGAAAACTGCATCCTCGTCTACCAAAAGTTGCGTATTCATGCTTAAAACGCGTTTTGGCACAAATCCATGTGCGGGTTCTAAAAAGAGCAGCATTGGCATGCTTTTCACGTCGTTTGGTAGAAATCCACACGCGCGTTCTGCCAAAAGCACCATTTGCATGCATATCGTGTAGTTTTGCAGAAAACTGCATACTCGTCTACCAAAAGTGTCATATTCATGCTTAAAACGCGTTTTGGCACAAATCCATGTGCGGGTTCTAAAAAGAGCAGCATTGGCATGCTTTTCACGTCGTTTGGTAGAAATCCACACGCGCGTTCTGCCAAAAGCACCATTTGCATGCATATCGTGTAGTTTTGCAGAAAACTGCATCCTCGTCTACCAAAAGTTGCGTATTGATGCTTAAAACGCGTTTTGGCACAAATCCATGTGCGGGTTCTAAAAAGAGCAGCATTGGCATGCTTTTCACGTCGTTTGGTAGAAATCCACACGCGCGTTCTGCCAAAAGCGTCATTTGCATGCATATCGTGTAGTTTTGCAGAAAACTGCATCCTCGTCTACCAAAAGTTGCGTATTCATGCTTAAAACGCGTTTTGGCACAAATCCATGTGCGGGTTCTAAAAGAGCAGCATTGGCATGCTTTTCACGTCGTTTGGTAGAAATCCACACGCGCGTTCTGCCAAAAGCACCATTTGCATGCATATCGTGTAGTTTTGCAGAAAACTGCATACTCGTCTACCAAAAGTGTCATATTCATGCTTAAAACGCGTTTTGGCACAAATCCATGTGCGGGTTCTAAAAAGAGCAGCATTGGCATGCTTTTCACGTCGTTTGGTAGAAATCCACACGCGCGTTCTGCCAAAAGCACCATTTGCATGCATATCGTGTAGTTTGCAGAAAACTGCATACTCGTCTACCAAAAGTGTCATATTCATGCTTAAAACGCGTTTTGGCACAAATCCATGTGCGGGTTCTAAAAAGAGCAGCATTGGCATGCTTTTCACGTCGTTTGGTAGAAATCCACACGCGCGTTCTGCCAAAAGCACTATTTGCATGCATATCGTGTGGTTTTGCAGAAAACTGCATCCTCGTCTACCAAAAGTTGCGTATTCATGCTTAAAACGCGTTTTGGCACAAATCCATGTGCGGGTTCTAAAAAGAGCAGCATTGGCATGCTTTTCACGTCGTTTGGTAGAAATCCACACGCGCGTTCTGCCAAAAGCACCATTTGCATGCATATCGTGTAGTTTTGCAGAAAACTGCATACTCGTCTACCAAAAGTGTCGTATTCATGCTTAAAACGCGTTTTGGCACAAATCCATGTGCGGGTTCTAAAAAGAGCAGCATTGGCATGCTTTTCACGTCGTTTGGTAGAAATCCACACGCGCGTTCTGCCAAAAGCACCATTTGCATGCATATCGTGTAGTTTTGCAGAAAACTGCATACTCGTCTACCAAAAGTGTCATATTCATGCTTAAAACGCGTTTTGGCACAAATCCATGTGCGGGTTCTAAAAAGAGCAGCATTGGCATGCTTTTCACGTCGTTTGGTAGAAATCCACACGCGCGTTCTGCCAAAAGCACCATTTGCATACATATCGTGTAGTTTTGCAGAAAACTGCATACTCGTCTACCAAAAGTGTCATATTCGTGCTTAAACGCGTTTTGGCACAAATCCATGTGCGGGTTCTAAAAAGAGCAGCATTGGCATGTTTTTCACGTCGTTTGGTAGAAATCCACACGCGCGTTCTGCCAAAAGCGTCATTTGCATGCATATCGTGTAGTTTTGCAGAAAACTGCATCCTCGTCTACCAAAAGTTGCGTATTCATGCTTAAAACGCGTTTTGGCACAAATCCATGTGCGGGTTCTAAAAAGAGCAGCATTGGCATGCTTTTCACGTCGTTTGGTAGAAATCCACACGCGCGTTCTGCCAAAAGCACCATTTGCATGCATATCGTGTAGTTTTGCAGAAAACTGCATACTCGTCTACCAAAAGTGTCATATTCATGCTTAAAACGCGTTTTGGCACAAATCCTTGTGCGGGTTCTAAAAAGAGCAGCATTGGCATGCTTTTCACGTCGTTTGGTAGAAATCCACACGCGCGTTCTGCCAAAAGCGTCATTTGCATGCATATCGTGTAGTTTTGCAGAAAACTGCATCCTCGTCTACCAAAAGTTGCGTATTCATGCTTAAAACGCGTTTTGGCACAAATCCATGTGCGGGTTCTAAAAAGAGCAGCATTGGCATGCTTTTCACGTCGTTTGGTAGAAATCCACACGCGCGTTCTGCCAAAAGCGTCATTTGCATGCATATCGTGTAGTTTTGCAGAAAACTGCATCCTCGTCTACCAAAAGTTGCGTATTCATGCTTAAAACGCGTTTTGGCACAAATCCATGTGCGGGTTCTAAAAAGAGCAGCATTGGCATGCTTTTCACGTCGTTTGGTAGAAATCCACACGCGCGTTCTGCCAAAAGCGTCATTTGCATGCATATCGTGTAGTTTTGCAGAAAACTGCATCCTCGTCTACCAAAAGTTGCGTATTCATGCTTAAAACGCGTTTTGGCACAAATCCATGTGCGGGTTCTAAAAAGAGCAGCATTGGCATGCTTTTCACGTCGTTTGGTAGAAATCCACACGCGCGTTCTGCCAAAAGCACCATTTGCATGCATATCGTGTAGTTTTGCAGAAAACTGCATACTCGTCTACCAAAAGTGTCATATTCATGCTTAAAACGCGCTTTGGCACAAATCCATGTGCGGGTTCTAAAAAGAGCAGCATTGGCATGCTTTTCACGTCGTTTGGTAGAAATCCACACGCGCGTTCTGCCAAAAGCACTATTTGCATGCATATCGTGTGGTTTTGCAGAAAACTGCATCCTCGTCTACCAAAAGTTGCGTATTCATGCTTAAAACGCGTTTTGGCACAAATCCATGTGCGGGTTCTAAAAAGAGCAGCATTGGCATGCTTTTCACGTCGTTTGGTAGAAATCCACACGCGCGTTCTGCCAAAAGCACCATTTGCATGCATATCGTGTAGTTTTGCAGAAAACTGCATACTCGTCTACCAAAAGTGTCGTATTCATGCTTAAAACGCGTTTTGGCACAAATCCATGTGCGGGTTCTAAAAAGAGCAGCATTGGCATGCTTTTCACGTCGTTTGGTAGAAATCCACACGCGCGTTCTGCCAAAAGCACCATTTGCATGCATATCGTGTAGTTTTGCAGAAAACTGCATACTCGTCTACCAAAAGTGTCATAATCATGCTTAAAACGCGTTTTGGCACAAATCCATGTGCGGGTTCTAAAAGAGCAGCATTGGCATGCTTTTCACGTCGTTTGGTAGAAATCCACACGCGCGTTCTGCCAAAAGCACCATTTGCATGCATATCGTGTAGTTTTGCAGAAAACTGCATACTCGTCTACCAAAAGTGTCATATTCGTGCTTAAAACGCGTTTTGGCACAAATCCATGTGCGGGTTCTAAAAAGAGCAGCATTGGCATGCTTTTCACGTCGTTTGGTAGAAATCCACACGCGCGTTCTGCCAAAAGCGTCATTTGCATGCATATCGTGTAGTTTTGCAGAAAACTGCATCCTCGTCTACCAAAAGTTGCGTATTCATGCTTAAAACGCGTTTTGGCACAAATCCATGTGCGGGTTCTAAAAAGAGCAGCATTGGCATGCTTTTCACGTCGTTTGGTAGAAATCCACACGCGCGTTCTGCCAAAAGCACCATTTGCATGCATATCGTGTAGTTTTGCAGAAAACTGCATACTCGTCTACCAAAAGTGTCATATTCATGCTTAAAACGCGTTTTGGCACAAATCCATGTGCGGGTTCTAAAAAGAGCAGCATTGGCATGCTTTTCACGTCGTTTGGTAGAAATCCACACGCGCGTTCTGCCAAAAGCACCATTTGCATGCATATCGTGTAGTTTTGCAGAAAACTGCATACTCGTCTACCAAAGTGTCATATTCATGCTTAAAACGCGTTTTGGCACAAATCCATGTGCGGGTTCTAAAAAGAGCAGCATTGGCATGCTTTTAACGTCGTTTGGTAGAAATCCACACGCGCGTTCTGCCAAAAGCGTCATTTGCATGCATATCGTGTAGTTTGCAGAAAACTGCATCCTCGTCTACCAAAAGTTGCGTATTCATGCTTAAAACGCGTTTTGGCACAAATCCATGTGCGGGTTCTAAAAAGAGCAGCATTGGCATGCTTTTCACGTCGTTTGGTAGAAATCCACACGCGCGTTCTGCCAAAAGCACCATTTGCATGCATATCGTGTAGTTTTGCAGAAAACTGCATACTCGTCTACCAAAAGTGTCATGTTCATGCTTAAAACGCGTTTTGGCACAAATCCATGTGCGGGTTCTAAAAAGAGCAGCATTGGCATGCTTTTCACGTCGTTTGGTAGAAATCCACACGCGCGTTCTGCCAAAAGCACCATTTGCATGCATATCGTGTACTTTTGCAGAAAACTGCATACTCGTCTACCAAAAGTGTCATATTCATGCTTAAAACGCGTTTTGGCACAAATCCATGTGCGGGTTCTAAAAAGAGCAGCATTGGCATGCTTTTAACGTCGTTTGGTAGAAATCCACACGCGCGTTCTGCCAAAAGCGTCATTTGCATGCATATCGTGTAGTTTTGCAGAAAACGGCATCCTCGTCTACCAAAAGTTGCGTATTCATGCTTAAAACGCGTTTTGGCACAAATCCATGTGCGGGTTCTAAAAAGAGCAGCATTGGCATGCTTTTCACGTCGTTTGGTAGAAATCCACACGCGCGTTCTGCCAAAAGCACCATTTGCATGCATATCGTGTAGTTTTGCAGAAAACTGCATACTCGTCTACCAAAAGTGTCATATTCATGCTTAAAACGCGTTTTGGCACAAATCCATGTGCGGGTTCTAAAAAGAGCAGCATTGGCATGCTTTTCACGTCGTTTGGTAGAAATCCACACGCGCGTTCTGCCAAAAGCACCATTTGCATGCATATCGTGTAGTTTTGCAGAAAACTGCATACTCGTCTACCAAAAGTGTCATATTCATGCTTAAAACGCGTTTTGGCACAAATCCATGTGCGGGTTCGAAAAAGAGCAGCATTGGCATGCTTTTCACGTCGTTTGGTAGAAATCCACACGCGCGTTCTGCCAAAAGCACCATTTGCATGCATATCGTGTGGTTCTGCAGAAAACTGCATCCTCGTCTACCAAAAGTTGCATATTCATGCTTAAAACGCGTTTTGGCACAAATCCATGGGCGGGTGCTAAAAAGAGCAGCATTGGCATGCTTTTCACGTCGTTTGGTAGAAATCCACACGCGCGTTCTGCCAAAAGCACCATTTGCATGCATATCGTGTAGTTTTGCAGAAAACTGCATCCTCGTCTACCAAAAGTTGCGTATTCATGCTTAAAACGCGTTTTGGCACAAATCCATGTGCGGGTTCTAAAAAGAGCAGCATTGGCATGCTTTTCACGTCGTTTGGTAGAAATCCACACGCGCGTTCTGCCAAAAGCACCATTTGCATGCATATCGTGTAGTTTTGCAGAAAACTGCATACTCGTCTACCAAAAGTGTCATATTCATGCTTAAAACGCGTTTTGGCACAAATCCATGTGCGGGTTCTAAAAAGAGCAGCATTGGCATGCTTTTCACGTCGTTTGGTAGAAATCCACACGCGCGTTCTGCCAAAAGCACCATTTGCATGCATATCGTGTAGTTTTGCAGAAAACTGCATACTCGTCTACCAAAAGTGTCATATTCATGCTTAAAACGCGTTTTGGCACAAATCCATGTGCGGGTTCTAAAAAGAGCAGCATTGGCATGCTTTTCACGTCGTTTGGTAGAAATCCACACGCGCGTTCTGCCAAAAGCACCATTTGCATGCATATCGTGTAGTTTTGCAGAAAACTGCATAGTCGTCTACCAAAAGTGTCATATTCATGCTTAAAACGCGTTTTGGCACAAATCCATGTGCGGGTGCTAAAAAGAGCAGCATTGGCATGCTTTTCACGTCGTTTGGTAGAACTCCACACGCGCGTTCTGCCAAAAGCACCATTTGCATGCATATCGTGTAGTTTTGCAGAAAACTGCATACTCGTCTACCAAAAGTGTCATATTCATGCTTAAAACGCGTTTTGGCACAAATCCATGTGCGGGTTCTAAACAGAGCAGCATTGGCATGCTTTTCACGTCGTTTGGTAGAAATCCACACACGCGTTCTGCCAAAAGCGTCATTTGCATGCATATCGTGTAGTTTTGCAGAAAACTGCATCCTCGTCTACAAATAGTTGCGTATTCATGCTTAAAAAACGCGTTTTGGCACAAATCCATGTGCGGGTTCTAAAAAGAGCAGCATTGGCATGCTTTTCACGTCGTTTGGTAGAAATCCACACGCGCGTTCTGCCAAAAGCACCATTTGCATGCATATCGTGTAGTTTTGCAGAAAACTGCATACTCGTCTACCAAAAGTGTCATATTCATGCTTAAAACGCGTTTTGGCGCAAATCCATGTGCGGGTTCTAAAAAGAGCAGCATTGGCATGCTTTTCACGTCGTTTGGTAGAAATCCACACGCGCGTTCTGCCAAAAGCACCATTTGCATGCATATCGTGTGGTTTTGCAGAAAACTGCATCCTCGTCTACCAAAAGTGTCATATTCATGCTTAAAACGCGTTTTGGCACAAATCCATGTGCGGGTTCTAAAAAGAGCAGCATTGGCATGTTTTTCACGTCGTTTGTAGAAATCCACACGCGCGTTCTGCCTAAAGCGTCATTTGCATGCATATCGTGTAGTTTTGCAGAAAACTGCATACTCGTCTACCAAAAGTGTCATATTCATGCTTAAAGCGCGTTTTGGCACAAATCCATGTGCGGGTTCTAAAAAGAGCAGCATTGGCATGCTTTTCACGTCGTTTGGTAGAAATCCACACGCGCGTTCTGCCAAAAGCACCATTTGCATGCATATCGTGTAGTTTTGCAGAAAACTGCATACTCGTCTACCAAAAGTGTCGTATTCATGCTTAAAACGCGTTTTGGCACAAATCCATGTGCGGGTTCTAAAAAGAGCAGCATTGGCATGCTTTTCACGTCGTTTGGTAGAAATCCACACGCGCGTTCTGCCAAAAGCACCATTTGCATGCATATCGTGTAGTTTTGCAGAAAACTGCATACTCGTCTACCAAAAGTGTCATATTCATGCTTAAAACGCGTTTTGGCACAAATCCATGTGCGGGTTCTAAAAAGAGCAGCATTGGCATGCTTTTCACGTCGTTTGGTAGAAATCCACACGCGCGTTCTGCCAAAAGCACCATTTGCATGCATATCGTGTAGTTTTGCAGAAAACTGCATACTCGTCTACCAAAGTGTCATATTCGTGCTTAAAACGCGTTTTGGCACAAATCCATGTGCGGGTTCTAAAAGAGCAGCATTGGCATGCTTTTCACGTCGTTTGGTAGAAATCCACACGCGCGTTCTGCCAAAAGCGTCATTTGCATGCATATCGTGTAGTTTTGCAGAAAACTGCATCCTCGTCTACCAAAAGTTGCGTATTCATGCTTAAAACGCGTTTTGGCACAAATCCATGTGCGGGGGTTCTAAAAAGAGCAGCATTGGCATGCTTTTCACGTCGTTTGGTAGAAATCCACACGCGCGTTCTGCCAAAAGCGTCATTTGCATGCATATCGTGTAGTTTTGCAGAAAACTGCATCCTCGTCTACCAAAAGTTGCGTATTCATGCTTAAAACGCGTTTTGGCACAAATCCATGTGCGGTTTCTAAAAAGAGCAGCATTGGCATGCTTTTCACGTCGTTTGGTAGAAATCCACACGCGCGTTCTGCCAAAAGCACCATTTGCATGCATATCGTGTAGTTTTGCAGAAAACTGCATACTCGTCTACCAAAAGTGTCATATTCATGCTTAAAACGCGTTTTGGCACAAATCCTTGTGCGGGTTCTAAAAAGAGCAGCATTGGCATGCTTTTCACGTCGTTTGGTAGAAATCCACACGCGCGTTCTGCCAAAAGCACCATTTGCATGCATATCGTGTAGTTTTGCAGAAAACTGCATACTCGTCTACCAAAAGTGTCATATTCATGCTTAAAACGCGTTTTGGCACAAATCCATGTGCGGGTTCTAAAAAGAGCAGCATTGGCATGCTTTTCACGTCGTTTGGTAGAAATCCACACGCGCGTTCTGCCAAAAGCACCATTTGCATGCATATCGTGTGGTTTTGCAGAAAACTGCATCCTCGTCTACCAAAAGTGTCATATTCATGCTTAAAACGCGTTTTGGCACAAATTCTTGTGCGGGTTCTAAAAAGAGCAGCATTGGCATGCTTTTCACGTCGTTTGGTAGAAATCCACACGCGCGTTCTGCCAAAAGCACCATTTGCATGCATATCGTGTAGTTTTGCAGAAAACTGCATACTCGTCTACCAAAAGTGTCATATTCATGCTTAAAACGCGTTTTGGCACAAATCCATGTGCTGGTTCTAAAAAGAGCAGCATTGGCATGCTTTTCACGTCGTTTGGTAGAAATCCACACGCGCGTTCTGCCAAAAGCACCATTTGCATGCATATCGTGTACTTTTGCAGAAAACTGCATACTCGTCTACCAAAAGTGTCATATTCATGCTTAAAACGCGTTTTGGCACAAATCCATGTGCGGGTTCTAAAAAGAGCAGCATTGGCATGCTTTTAACGTCGTTTGGTAGAAATCCACACGCGCGTTCTGCCAAAAGCGTCATTTGCATGCATATCGTGTAGTTTTGCAGAAAACGGCATCCTCGTCTACCAAAAGTTGCGTATTCATGCTTAAAACGCGTTTTGGCACAAATCCATGTGCGGGTTCTAAAAAGAGCAGCATTGGCATGCTTTTCACGTCGTTTGGTAGAAATCCACACGCGCGTTCTGCCAAAAGCACCATTTGCATGCATATCGTGTAGTTTTGCAGAAAACTGCATACTCGTCTACCAAAAGTGTCATATTCATGCTTAAAACGCGTTTTGGCACAAATCCATGTGTGGGTTCTAAAAAGAGCAGCATTGGCATGCTTTTCACGTCGTTTGGTAGAAATCCACACGCGCGTTCTGCCAAAAGCACCATTTGCATGCATATCGTGTAGTTTTGCAGAAAACTGCATACTCGTCTACCAAAAGTGTCATATTCATGCTTAAAACGCGTTTTGGCACAAATCCATGTGCGGGTTCGAAAAAGAGCAGCATTGGCATGCTTTTCACGTCGTTTGGTAGAAATCCACACGCGCGTTCTGCCAAAAGCACCATTTGCATGCATATCGTGTGGTTTTGCAGAAAACTGCATCCTCGTCTACCAAAAGTTGCATATTCATGCTTAAAACGCGTTTTGGCACAAATCCATGGGCGGGTGCTAAAAAGAGCAGCATTGGCATGCTTTTCACGTCGTTTGGTAGAAATCCACACGCGCGTTCTGCCAAAAGCACCATTTGCATGCATATCGTGTAGTTTTGCAGAAAACTGCATACTCGTCTACCAAAAGTGTCATATTCATGCTTAAAACGCGTTTTGGCACAAATCCATGTGCGGGTTCTAAAAAGAGCAGCATTGGCATGCTTTTCACGTCGTTTGGTAGAAATCCACACGCGCGTTCTGCCAAAAGCACCATTTGCATGCATATCGTGTAGTTTTGCAGAAAACTGCATAGTCGTCTACCAAAAGTGTCATATTCATGCTTAAAACGCGTTTTGGCACAAATCCATGTGCGGGTGCTAAAAAGAGCAGCATTGGCATGCTTTTCACGTCGTTTGGTAGAAATCCACACGCGCGTTCTGCCAAAAGCACCATTTGCATGCATATCGTGTAGTTTTGCAGAAAACTGCATACTCGTCTACCAAAAGTGTCATATTCATGCTTAAAACGCGTTTTGGCACAAATCCATGTGCGGGTTCTAAAAAGAGCAGCATTGGCATGCTTTTCACGTCGTTTGGTAGAAATCCACACACGCGTTCTGCCAAAAGCGTCATTTGCATGCATATCGTGTAGTTTTGCAGAAAACTGCATCCTCGTCTACCAAAAGTTGCGTATTCATGCTTAAAAAACGCGTTTTGGCACAAATCCATGTGCGGGTTCTAAAAAGAGCAGCATTGGCATGCTTTTCACGTCGTTTGGTAGAAATCCACACGCGCATTCTGCCAAAAGCACCATTTGCATGCATATCGTGTAGTTTTGCAGAAAACTGCATACTCGTCTACCAAAAGTGTCATATTCATGCTTAAAACGCGTTTTGGCACAAATCCATGTGCGGGTTCTAAAAAGAGCAGCATTGGCATGCTTTTCACGTCGTTTGGTAGAAATCCACACGCGCGTTCTGCCAAAAGCACCATTTGCATGCATATCGTGTACTTTTGCAGAAAACTGCATACTCGTCTACCAAAAGTGTCATATTCATGCTTAAAACGCGTTTTGGCACAAATCCATGTGCGGGTTCTAAAAAGAGCAGCATTGGCATGCTTTTAACGTCGTTTGGTAGAAATCCACACGCGCGTTCTGCCAAAAGCGTCATTTGCATGCATATCGTGTAGTTTTGCAGAAAACGGCATCCTCGTCTACCAAAAGTTGCGTATTCATGCTTAAAACGCGTTTTGGCACAAATCCATGTGCGGGTTCTAAAAAGAGCAGCATTGGCATGCTTTTCACGTCGTTTGGTAGAAATCCACACGCGCGTTCTGCCAAAAGCACCATTTGCATGCATATCGTGTAGTTTTGCAGAAAACTGCATACTCGTCTACCAAAAGTGTCATATTCATGCTTAAAACGCGTTTTGGCACAAATCCATGTGCGGGTTCTAAAAAGAGCAGCATTGGCATGCTTTTCACGTCGTTTGGTAGAAATCCACACACGCGTTCTGCCAAAAGCGTCATTTGCATGCATATCGTGTAGTTTTGCAGAAAACTGCATCCTCGTCTACCAAAAGTTGCGTATTCATGCTTAAAAAACGCGTTTTGGCACAAATCCATGTGCGGGTTCTAAAAAGAGCAGCATTGGCATGCTTTTCACGTCGTTTGGTAGAAATCCACACGCGCGTTCTGCCAAAAGCACCATTTGCATGCATATCGTGTAGTTTTGCAGAAAACTGCATACTCGTCTACCAAAAGTGTCATATTCATGCTTAAAACGCGTTTTGGCGCAAATCCATGTGCGGGTTCTAAAAAGAGCAGCATTGGCATGCTTTTCACGTCGTTTGGTAGAAATCCACACGCGCGTTCTGCCAAAAGCACCATTTGCATGCATATCGTGTGGTTTTGCAGAAAACTGCATCCTCGTCTACCAAAAGTGTCATATTCATGCTTAAAACGCGTTTTGGCACAAATCCATGTGCGGGTTCTAAAAAGAGCAGCATTGGCATGTTTTTCACGTCGTTTGGTAGAAATCCACACGCGCGTTCTGCCAAAAGCGTCATTTGCATGCATATCGTGTAGTTTTGCAGAAAACTGCATCCTCGTCTACCAAAAGTTGCGTATTCATGCTTAAAAAACGCGTTTTGGCACAAATCCATGTGCGGGTTTTAAAAAGAGCAGCATTGGCATGCTTTTCACGTCGTTTGGTAGAAATCCACACGCGCGTTCTGCCAAAAGCACCATTTGCATGCATATCGTGTAGTTTTGCAGAAAACTGCATACTCGTCTACCAAAAGTTGCGTATTCATGCTTAAAAAACGCGTTTTGGCACAAATCCATGTGCGGGTTCTAAAAAGAGCAGCATTGGCATGCTTTTCACGTCGTTTGGTAGAAATCCACACGCGCATTCTGCCAAAAGCACCATTTGCATGCATATCGTGTAGTTTTGCAGAAAACTGCATACTCGTCTACCAAAAGTGTCATATTCATGCTTAAAACGCGTTTTGGCACAAATCCATGTGCGGGTTCTAAAAAGAGCAGCATTGGCATGCTTTTCACGTCGTTTGGTAGAAATCCACACGCGCGTTCTGCCAAAAGCACCATTTGCATGCATATCGTGTACTTTTGCAGAAAACTGCATACTCGTCTACCAAAAGTGTCATATTCATGCTTAAAACGCGTTTTGGCACAAATCCATGTGCGGGTTCTAAAAAGAGCAGCATTGGCATGCTTTTAACGTCGTTTGGTAGAAATCCACACGCGCGTTCTGCCAAAAGCGTCATTTGCATGCATATCGTGTAGTTTTGCAGAAAACGGCATCCTCGTCTACCAAAAGTTGCGTATTCATGCTTAAAACGCGTTTTGGCACAAATCCATGTGCGGGTTCTAAAAAGAGCAGCATTGGCATGCTTTTCACGTCGTTTGGTAGAAATCCACACGCGCGTTCTGCCAAAAGCACCATTTGCATGCATATCGTGTAGTTTTGCAGAAAACTGCATACTCGTCTACCAAAAGTGTCATATTCATGCTTAAAACGCGTTTTGGCACAAATCCATGTGCGGGTTCTAAAAAGAGCAGCATTGGCATGCTTTTCACGTCGTTTGGTAGAAATCCACACACGCGTTCTGCCAAAAGCGTCATTTGCATGCATATCGTGTAGTTTTGCAGAAAACTGCATCCTCGTCTACCAAAAGTTGCGTATTCATGCTTAAAAAACGCGTTTTGGCACAAATCCATGTGCGGGTTCTAAAAAGAGCAGCATTGGCATGCTTTTCACGTCGTTTGGTAGAAATCCACACGCGCGTTCTGCCAAAAGCACCATTTGCATGCATATCGTGTAGTTTTGCAGAAAACTGCATACTCGTCTACCAAAAGTGTCATATTCATGCTTAAAACGCGTTTTGGCGCAAATCCATGTGCGGGTTCTAAAAAGAGCAGCATTGGCATGCTTTTCACGTCGTTTGGTAGAAATCCACACGCGCGTTCTGCCAAAAGCACCATTTGCATGCATATCGTGTGGTTTTGCAGAAAACTGCATCCTCGTCTACCAAAAGTGTCATATTCATGCTTAAAACGCGTTTTGGCACAAATCCATGTGCGGGTTCTAAAAAGAGCAGCATTGGCATGTTTTTCACGTCGTTTGGTAGAAATCCACACGCGCGTTCTGCCAAAAGCGTCATTTGCATGCATATCGTGTAGTTTTGCAGAAAACTGCATCCTCGTCTACCAAAAGTTGCGTATTCATGCTTAAAAAACGCGTTTTGGCACAAATCCATGTGCGGGTTTTAAAAAGAGCAGCATTGGCATGCTTTTCACGTCGTTTGGTAGAAATCCACACGCGCGTTCTGCCAAAAGCACCATTTGCATGCATATCGTGTAGTTTTGCAGAAAACTGCATACTCGTCTACCAAAAGTTGCGTATTCATGCTTAAAAAACGCGTTTTGGCACAAATCCATGTGCGGGTTCTAAAAAGAGCAGCATTGGCATGCTTTTCACGTCGTTTGGTAGAAATCCACACGCGCGTTCTGCCAAAAGCACCATTTGCATGCATATCGTGTAGTTTTGCAGAAAACTGCATACTCGTCTACCAAAAGTGTCATATTCATGCTTAAAACGCCTTTTGGCGCAAATCCATGTGCGGGTTCTAAAAAGAGCAGCATTGGCATGCTTTTCACGTCGTTTGGTAGAAATCCACACGCGCGTTCTGCCAAAAGCACCATTTGCATGCATATCGTGTGGTTTTGCAGAAAACTGCATCCTCGTCTACCAAAAGTGTCATATTCATGCTTAAAACGCGTTTTGGCACAAATCCATGTGCGGGTTCTAAAAAGAGCAGCATTGGCATGTTTTTCACGTCGTTTGGTAGAAATCCACACGCGCGTTCTGCCAAAAGCGTCATTTGCATGCATATCGTGTAGTTTTGCAGAAAACTGCATCCTCGTCTACCAAAAGTGTCATATTCATGCTTAAAACGCGTTTTGGCACAAATCCATGTGCGGGTTCTATAAAGAGCAGCATTGGCATGCTTTTCACGTCGTTTGGTAGAAATCCACACGCGCGTTCTGCCAAAAGCACCATTTGCATGCATATCGTGTACTTTTGCAGAAAACTGCATACTCGTCTACCAAAAGTGTCATATTCATGCTTAAAACGCGTTTTGGCACAAATCCATGTGCGGGTTCTAAAAAGAGCAGCATTGGCATGCTTTTAACGTCGTTTGGTAGAAATCCACACGCGCGTTCTGCCAAAAGCGTCATTTGCATGCATATCGTGTAGTTTTGCAGAAAACGGCATCCTCGTCTACCAAAAGTTGCGTATTCATGCTTAAAACGCGTTTTGGCACAAATCCATGTGCGGGTTCTAAAAAGAGCAGCATTGGCATGCTTTTCACGTCGTTTGGTAGAAATCCACACGCGCGTTCTGCCAAAAGCACCATTTGCATGCATATCGTGTAGTTTTGCAGAAAACTGCATACTCGTCTACCAAAAGTGTCATATTCATGCTTAAAACGCGTTTTGGCACAAATCCATGTGCGGGTTCTAAAAAGAGCAGCATTGGCATGCTTTTCACGTCGTTTGGTAGAAATCCACACGCGCGTTCTGCCAAAAGCACCATTTGCATGCATATCGTGTAGTTTTGCAGAAAACTGCATAGTCGTCTACCAGAAGTGTCATATTCATGCTTAAAACGCGTTTTGGCACAAATCCATGTGCGGGTGCTAAAAAGAGCAGCATTGGCATGCTTTTCACGTCGTTTGGTAGAAATCCACACGCGCGTTCTGCCAAAAGCACCATTTGCATGCATATCGTGTGGTTTTGCAGAAAACTGCATCCTCGTCTACCAAAAGTGTCATATTCATGCTTAAAACGCGTTTTGGCACAAATCCATGTGCGGGTTCTAAAAAGAGCAGCATTGGCATGTTTTTCACGTCGTTTGGTAGAAATCCACACGCGCGTTCTGCCAAAAGCGTCATTTGCATGCATATCGTGTAGTTTTGCAGAAAACTGCATCCTCGTCTACCAAAAGTTGCGTATTCATGCTTAAAAAACGCGTTTTGGCACAAATCCATGTGCGGGTTTTAAAAAGAGCAGCATTGGCATGCTTTTCACGTCGTTTGGTAGAAATCCACACGCGCGTTCTGCCAAAAGCACCATTTGCATGCATATCGTGTAGTTTTGCAGAAAACTGCATACTCGTCTACCAAAAGTTGCGTATTCATGCTTAAAAAACGCGTTTTGGCACAAATCCATGTGCGGGTTCTAAAAAGAGCAGCATTGGCATGCTTTTCACGTCGTTTGGTAGAAATCCACACGCGCGTTCTGCCAAAAGCACCATTTGCATGCATATCGTGTAGTTTTGCAGAAAACTGCATACTCGTCTACCAAAAGTGTCATATTCATGCTTAAAACGCCTTTTGGCGCAAATCCATGTGCGGGTTCTAAAAAGAGCAGCATTGGCATGCTTTTCACGTCGTTTGGTAGAAATCCACACGCGCGTTCTGCCAAAAGCACCATTTGCATGCATA
>NW_027225780.1:0-66631 GCF_038994185.2 Dermacentor albipictus | reverse complement strand
TGCCAATGCTGCTCTTTTTAGCACCCGCACATGGATTTGTGCCAAAACGCGTTTTAAGCACGAATATGACACTTTTGGTAGACGAGTATGCAGTTTTCTGCAAAACTACACGATATGCATGCAAATGGTGCTTTTGGCAGAACGCGCGTGTGGATTTCTACCAAACGACGTGAAAAGCATGCCAATGCTGCTCTTTTTAGAACCCGCACATGGATTTGTGCCAAAACGCGTTTTAAGCATGAATATGACACTTTTGGTAGACGAGTATGCAGTTTTCTGCAAAACTACACGATATGCATGCAAATGGTGCTTTTGGCAGAACGCGCGTGTGGATTTCTACCAAACGAGGTGAAAAGCATGCCAATGCTGCTCTTTTTAGAACCCGCACATGGATTTGTTCCAAAACGCGTTTTAAGCATGAATACGCAACTTTTGGTAGACGAGGATGCAGTTTTCTGCAAAACTACACGATATGCATGCAAATGACGCTTTTGGCAGAACGCGCGTGTGGATTTCTACCAAACGACGTGAAAAGCATGCCAATGCTGCTCTTTTTAGAACCCGCACATGGATTTGTGCCAAAACGCGTTTTAAGCATGAATACGCAACTTTTGGTAGACGAGGATGCAGTTTTCTGAAAAACTACACGATATGCATGCAAATGACGCTTTTGGCAGAACGCGCGTGTGGATTTCTACCAAACGACGTGAAAAGCATGCCAATGCTGCTCTTTTTAGAACCCGCACATGGATTTGTGCCAAAACGCGTTTTAAGCACGAATATGACACTTTTGGTAGACGAGGATGCAGTTTTCTGCAAAACCACACGATATGCATGCAAATGGTGCTTTTGGCAGAACGCGCGTGTGGATTTCTACCAAACGACGTGAAAAGCATGCCAATGCTGCTCTTTTTAGAACCCGCACATGGATTTGTGCCAAAACGCGTTTTAAGCATGAATATGACACTTTTGGTAGACGAGTATGCAGTTTTCTGCAAAACTACACGATATGCATGCAAATGGTGCTTTTGGCAGAACGCGCATGTGGATTTCTACCAAACGACGTGAAAAGCATGCCAATGCTGCTCTTTTTAGCACCCGCACATGGATTTGTGCCAAAACGCGTTTTAAGCACGAATATGACACTTTTGGTAGACGAGTATGCAGTTTTCTGCAAAACTACACGATATGCATGCAAATGGTGCTTTTGGCAGAACGCGCGTGTGGATTTCTACCAAACGACGTGAAAAGCATGCCAATGCTGCTCTTTTTAGAACCCGCACATGGATTTGTGCCAAAACGCGTTTTAAGCATGAATATGACACTTTTGGTAGACGAGTATGCAGTTTTCTGCAAAACTACACGATATGCATGCAAATGGTGCTTTTGGCAGAACGCGCGTGTGGATTTCTACCAAACGACGTGAAAAGCATGCCAATGCTGCTCTTTTTAGCACCCGCACATGGATTTGTGCCAAAACGCGTTTTAAGCATGAATACGCAACTTTTGGTAGACGAGGATGCAGTTTTCTGCAAAACTACACGATATGCATGCAAATGACGCTTTTGGCAGAACGCGCGTGTGGATTTCTACCAAACGACTTGAAAAGCATGCCGATGCTGCTCATTTTAGCACCCGCACATGGATTTGTGCCAAAACGCGTTTTAAGCATGAATATGACACTTTTGGTAGACGAGTATGCAGTTTTCTGCAAAACTACACGATATGCATGCAAATGGTGCTTTTGGCAGAACGCGCATGTGGATTTCTACCAAACGACGTGAAAAGCATGCCAATGCTGCTCTTTTTAGCACCCGCACATGGATTTGTGCCAAAACGCGTTTTAAGCACGAATATGACACTTTTGGTAGACGAGTATGCAGTTTTCTGCAAAACTACACGATATGCATGCAAATGGTGCTTTTGGCAGAACGCGCGTGTGGATTTCTACCAAACGACGTGAAAAGCATGCCAATGCTGCTCTTTTTAGAACCCGCACATGGATTTGTGCCAAAACGCGTTTTAAGCATGAATATGACACTTTTGGTAGACGAGTATGCAGTTTTCTGCAAAACTACACGATATGCATGCAAATGGTGCTTTTGGCAGAACGCGCGTGTGGATTTCTACCAAACGACGTGAAAAGCATGCCAATGCTGCTCTTTTTAGCACCCGCACATGGATTTGTGCCAAAACGCGTTTTAAGCATGAATACGCAACTTTTGGTAGACGAGGATGCAGTTTTCTGCAAAACTACACGATATGCATGCAAATGACGCTTTTGGCAGAACGCGCGTGTGGATTTCTACCAAACGACTTGAAAAGCATGCCGATGCTGCTCATTTTAGCACCCGCACATGGATTTGTGCCAAAACGCGTTTTAAGCATGAATATGCAACTTTTGGTAGACGAGGATGCAGTTTTCTGCAAAACCACACGATATGCATGCAAATGGTGCTTTTGGCAGAACGCGCGTGTGGATTTCTACCAAACGACGTGAAAAGCATGCCAATGCTGCTCTTTTTCGAACCCGCACATGGATTTGTGCCAAAACGCGTTTTAAGCATGAATATGACACTTTTGGTAGACGAGTATGCAGTTTTCTGCAAAACTACACGATATGCATGCAAATGGTGCTTTTGGCAGAACGCGCGTGTGGATTTCTACGAAACGACGTGAAAAGCATGCCAATGCTGCTCTTTTTAGAACCCGCACATGGATTTGTGCCAAAACGCGTTTTAAGCATGAATATGACACTTTTGGAAGACGAGTATGCAGTTTTCTGCAAAACTACACGATATGCATGCAAATGGTGCTTTTGGCAGAACGCGCGTGTGGATTTCTACCAAACGACGTGAAAAGCATGCCAATGCTGCTCTTTTTAGAACCCGCACATGGATTTGTGCCAAAACGCGTTTTAAGCATGAATATGACACTTTTGGTAGACGAGTATGCAGTTTTCTGCAAAACTACACGATATGCATGCAAATGACGCTTTTGGCAGAACGCGCGTGTGGATTTCTACCAAACGACGTGAAAAGCATGCCAATGCTGCTCTTTTTAGAACCCGCACATGGATTTGTGCCAAAACGCGTTTTAAGCATGAATACGCAACTTTTGGTAGACGAGGATGCAGTTTTCTGCAAAACTACACGATATGCATGCAAATGACGCTTTTGGCAGAACGCGCGTGTGGATTTCTACCAAACGACGTTAAAAGCATGCCAATGCTGCTCTTTTTAGAACCCGCACATGGATTTGTGCCAAAACGCGTTTTAAGCATGAATATGACACTTTTGGTAGACGAGTATGCAGTTTTCTGCAAAACTACACGATATGCATGCAAATGGTGCTTTTGGCAGAACGCGCGTGTGGATTTCTACCAAACGACGTGAAAAGCATGCCAATGCTGCTCTTTTTAGAACCCGCACATGGATTTGTGCCAAAACGCGTTTTAAGCATGAATATGACACTTTTGGTAGACGAGTATGCAGTTTTCTGCAAAACTACACGATATGCATGCAAATGGTGCTTTTGGCAGAACGCGCGTGTGGATTTCTACCAAACGACGTGAAAAGCATGCCAATGCTGCTCTTTTTAGAACCCGCACATGGATTTGTGCCAAAACGCGTTTTAAGCATGAATACGCAACTTTTGGTAGACGAGGATGCAGTTTTCTGCAAAACTACACGATATGCATGCAAATGACGCTTTTGGCAGAACGCGCGTGTGGATTTCTACCAAACGACGTGAAAAGCATGCCAATGCTGCTCTTTTTAGAACCCGCACATGGATTTGTGCCAAAACGCGTTTTAAGCATGAATATGACAATTTTGGTAGACGAGGATGCAGTTTTCTGCAAAACCACACGATATGCATTCAAATGGTGCTTTTGGCAGAACGCGCGTGTGGATTTCTACCAAACGACGTGAAAAGCATGCCAATGCTGCTCTTTTTAGAACCCGCACATGGATTTGCGCCAAAACGCGTTTTAAGCATGAATATGACACTTTTGGTAGACGAGTATGCAGTTTTCTGCAAAACTACACGATATGCATGCAAATGGTGCTTTTGGCAGAACGCGCGTGTGGATTTCTACCAAACGACGTGAAAAGCATGCCAATGCTGCTCTTTTTAGAACCCGCACATGGATTTGTGCCAAAACGCGTTTTAAGCATGAATACGCAACTTTTGGTAGACGAGGATGCAGTTTTCTGCAAAACTACACGATATGCATGCAAATGACGCTTTTGGCAGAACGCGCGTGTGGATTTCTACCAAACGACGTGAAAAGCATGCCAATGCTGCTCTTTTTAGAACCCGCACATGGATTTGTGCCAAAACGCGTTTTAAGCATGAATATGACACTTTTGGTAGACGAGTATGCAGTTTTCTGCAAAACTACACGATATGCATGCAAATGGTGCTTTTGGCAGAACGCGCGTGTGGATTTCTACCAAACGACGTGAAAAGCATGCCAGTGCTGCTCTTTTTAGCACCCGCACATGGATTTGTGCCAAAACGCGTTTTAAGCATGAATATGACACTTTTGGTAGACGAGTATGCAGTTTTCTGCAAAACTACACGATATGCATGCAAATGGTGCTTTTGGCAGAACGCGCGTGTGGATTTCTACCAAACGACGTGAAAAGCATGCCAATGCTGCTCTTTTTAGAACCCGCACATGGATTTGTGCCAAAACGCGTTTTAAGCATGACTATGACATTTTTGGTAGACGAGTATGCAGTTTTCTGCAAAACTACACGATATGCATGCAAATGGTGCTTTTGGCAGAACGCGCGTGTGGATTTCTACCAAACGACGTGAAAAGCATGCCAATGCTGCTCTTTTTAGCACCCGCACATGGATTTGTGCCAAAACGCGTTTTAAGCATGAATACGCAACTTTTGGTAGACGAGGATGCAGTTTTCTGCAAAACTACACGATATGCATGCAAATGACGCTTTTGGCAGAACGCGCGTGTGGATTTCTACCAAACGACGTGAAAAGCATGCCGATGCTGCTCATTTTAGCACCCGCACATGGATTTGTGCCAAAACGCGTTTTAAGCATGAATATGCAACTTTTGGTAGACGAGGATGCAGTTTTCTGCAAAACCACACGATATGCATGCAAATGGTGCTTTTGGCAGAACGCGCGTGTGGATTTCTACCAAACGACGTGAAAAGCATGCCAATGCTGCTCTTTTTCGAACCCGCACATGGATTTGTGCCAAAACGCGTTTTAAGCATGAATATGACACTTTTGGTAGACGAGTATGCAGTTTTCTGCAAAACTACACGATATGCATGCAAATGGTGCTTTTGGCAGAACGCGCGTGTGGATTTCTACCAAACGACGTGAAAAGCATGCCAATGCTGCTCTTTTTAGAACCCGCACATGGATTTGTGCCAAAACGCGTTTTAAGCATGAATATGACACTTTTGGTAGACGAGTATGCAGTTTTCTGCAAAACTACACGATATGCATGCAAATGACGCTTTTGGCACAACGCGCGTGTGGATTTCTACCAAACGACGTGAAAAGCATGCCAATGCTGCTCTTTTTAGCACCCGCACATGGATTTGTGCCAAAACGCGTTTTAAGCATGAATACGCAACTTTTGGTAGACGAGGATGCAGTTTTCAGCAAAATCACACGATATGCATGCAAATGACGCTTTTGGCAGAACGCGCGTGTGGATTTCTACCAAACGACGTGAAAAGCATGCCGATGCTGCTCATTTTAGCACCCGCACATGGATTTGTGCCAAAACGCGTTTTAAGCATGAATATGACACTTTTGGTATACGAGGATGCAGTTTTCTGCAAAACCACACGATATGCATGCAAATGGTGCTTTTGGCAGAACGCGCTTGTGGATTTCTACCAAATGACGTGAAAAGCATGTCAATGCTGCTCTTTTTAGAACCCGCACACGGATTTGTGCCAAAACGCGTTTTAAGCATGAATATGACAATTTTGGTAGACGAGTATGCAGTTTTCTGCAAAACTACACGATATGCATGCAAATGGTGCTTTTGGCAGAACGCGCGTGTGGATTTCTACCAAACGACGTGAAAAGCATGCCAATGCTGCTCTTTTTAGAACCCGCACATGGATTTGTGCCAAAACGCGTTTTAAGCATGAATATGACACTTTTGGTAGACGAGGATGCAGTTTTCTGCAAAACCACACGATATGCATGCAAATATTGCTTTTGGCAGAACGCGCGTGTGGATTTCTACCAAACGACGTGAAAAGCATGCCAATGCTGCTCTTTTTAGAACCCGCACATGGATTTGTGCCAAAACGCGTTTTAAGCACGATTATGACACTTTTGGTAGACGAGTATGCAGTTTTCTGCAAAACTACACGATATGCATGCAAATGGTGCTTTTGGCAGAACGCGCGTGTGGATTTCTACCAAACGACGTGAAAAGCATGCCAATGCTGCTCTTTTTAGAACCCGCACATGGATTTGTGCCAAAACGCGTTTTAAGCATGAATATGACACTTTTGGTAGACGAGTATGCAGTTTTCTGCAAAACTACACGATATGCATGCAAATGGTGCTTTTGGCAGAACGCGCGTGTGGATTTCTACCAAACGACGTGAAAAGCATGCCAATGCTGCTCTTTTTAGAACCCGCACATGGATTTGTGCCAAAACGCGTTTTAAGCATGAATACGCAACTTTTGGTAGACGAGGATGCAGTTTTCTGCAAAACTACACGATATGCATGCAAATGACGCTTTTGGCAGAACGCGCGTGTGGATTTCTACCAAACGACGTGAAAAGCATGCCAATGCTGCTCTTTTTAGAACCCGCACATGGATTTGTGCCAAAACGCGTTTTAAGCATGAATATGCAACTTTTGGTAGACGAGGATGCAGTTTTCTGCAAAACCACACGATATGCATGCAAATGGTGCTTTTGGCAGAACGCGCGTGTGGATTTCTACCAAACGACGTGAAAAGCATGCCAATGCTGCTCTTTTTCGAACCCGCACACGGATTTGTGCCAAAACGCGTTTTAAGCATGAATATGACACTTTTGGTAGACGAGTATGCAGTTTTCTGCAAAACTACACGATATGCATGCAAATGGTGCTTTTGGCAGAACGCGCGTGTGGATTTCTACCAAACGACGTGAAAAGCATGCCAATGCTGCTCTTTTTAGCACCCGCACATGGATTTGTGCCAAAACGCGTTTTAAGCATGAATATGACACTTTGGTAGACGAGGATGCAGTTTTCTGCAAAACCACACGATATGCATGCAAATAGTGCTTTTGGCAGAACGCGCGTGTGGATTTCTACCAAACGACGTGAAAAGCATGCCAATGCTGCTCTTTTTAGAACCCGCACATGGATTTGTGCCAAAACGCGTTTTAAGCATGAATATGACACTTTTGGTAGACGAGTATGCAGTTTTCTGCAAAACTACACGATATGCATGCAAATGGTGTTTTTGGCAGAACGCGCGTGTGGATTTCTACCAAACGACGTGAAAAGCATGCCAATGCTGCTCTTTTTAGAACCCGCACATGGATTTGTGCCAAAACGCGTTTTAAGCATGAATACGCAACTTTTGGTAGACGAGGATGCAGTTTTCTGCAAAACTACACGATATGCATGCAAATGACGCTTTTGGCAGAACGCGCGTGTGGATTTCTACCAAACGACGTGAAAAGCATGCCAATGCTGCTCTTTTTAGAACCCGCACATGGATTTGTGCCAAAACGCGTTTTAAGCATGAATACGCAACTTTTGGTAGACGAGGATGCAGTTTTCTGCACAACTACACGATATGCATGCAAATGACGCTTTTGGCAGAACGCTCGTGTGGATTTCTACCAAACGACGTGAAAAGCATGCCAATGCTGCTCTTTTTAGAACCCGCACATGGATTTGTGCCAAAACGCGTTTTAAGCATGAATATGACACTTTTGGTAGACGAGGATGCAGTTTTCTGCAAAACCACACGATATGCATGCAAATGGTGCTTTTGGCAGAACGCGCGTGTGGATTTCTACCAAACGACGTGAAAAGCATGCCAATGCTGCTCTTTTTAGAACCCGCACATGGATTTGTGCCAAAACGCGTTTTAAGCATGAATATGACACTTTTGGTAGACGAGTATGCAGTTTTCTGCAAAACTACACGATATGCATGCAAATGGTGCTTTTGGCAGAACGCGCGTGTGGATTTCTACCAAACGACGTGAAAAGCATGCCAATGCTGCTCTTTTTAGAACCCGCACATGGATTTGTGCCAAAACGCGTTTTAAGCATGAATATGACACTTTTGGTAGACGAGTATGCAGTTTTCTGCAAAACTACACGATATGCATGCAAATGGTGCTTTTGGCAGAACGCGCGTGTGGATTTCTACCAAACGACGTGAAAAGCATGCCAATGCTGCTCTTTTTAGAACCCGCACATGGATTTGTGCCAAAACGCGTTTTAAGCATGAATACGCAACTTTTGGTAGACGAGGATGCAGTTTTCTGCAAAACTACACGATATGCATGCAAATGACGCTTTTGGCAGAACGCGCGTGTGGATTTCTACCAAACGACGTGAAAAGCATGCCAATGCTGCTCTTTTTAGAACCCGCACATGGATTTGTGCCAAAACGCGTTTTAAGCATGAATACGCAACTTTTGGTAGACGAGGATGCAGTTTTCTGCAAAACTACACGATATGCATGCAAATGACGCTTTTGGCAGAACGCGCATGTGGATTTCTACCAAACGACGTGAAAAGCATGCCAATGCTGCTCTTTTTAGAACCCGCACATGGATTTGTGCCAAAACGCGTTTTAAGCATGAATATGACACTTTTGGTAGACGAGTATGCAGTTTTCTGCAAAACTACACGATATGCATGCAAATGGTGCTTTTGGCAGAGCGCGCGTGTGGATTTCTACCAAACGACGTGAAAAGCATGCCAATGCTGCTCTTTTTAGAACCCGCACATGGATTTGTGCCAAAACGCGTTTTAAGCATGAATACGCAACTTTTGGTAGACGAGGATGCAGTTTTCTGCAAAACTACACGATATGCATGCAAATGACGCTTTTGGCAGAACGCGCGTGTGGATTTCTACCAAACGACGTGAAAAGCATGCCAATGCTGCTCTTTTTAGAACCCGCACATGGATTTGTGCCAAAACGCGTTTTAAGCATGAATATGCAACTTTTGGTAGACGAGGATGCAGTTTTCTGCAAAACCACACGATATGCATGCAAATGGTGCTTTTGGCAGAACGCGCGTGTGGATTTCTACCAAACGACGTGAAAAGCATGCCAATGCTGCTCTTTTTCGAACCCGCACACGGATTTGTGCCAAAACGCGTTTTAAGCATGAATATGACACTTTTGGTAGACGAGTATGCAGTTTTCTGCAAAACTACACGATATGCATGCAAATGGTGCTTTTGGCAGAACGCGCGTGTGGATTTCTACCAAACGACGTGAAAAGCATGCCAATGCTGCTCTTTTTAGCACCCGCACATGGATTTGTGCCAAAACGCGTTTTAAGCATGAATATGACACTTTGGTAGACGAGGATGCAGTTTTCTGCAAAACCACACGATATGCATGCAAATAGTGCTTTTGGCAGAACGCGCGTGTGGATTTCTACCAAACGACGTGAAAAGCATGCCAATGCTGCTCTTTTTAGAACCCGCACATGGATTTGTGCCAAAACGCGTTTTAAGCATGAATATGACACTTTTGGTAGACGAGTATGCAGTTTTCTGCAAAACTACACGATATGCATGCAAATGGTGTTTTTGGCAGAACGCGCGTGTGGATTTCTACCAAACGACGTGAAAAGCATGCCAATGCTGCTCTTTTTAGAACCCGCACATGGATTTGTGCCAAAACGCGTTTTAAGCATGAATATGACACTTTTGGTAGACGAGTATGCAGTTTTCTGCAAAACTACACGATATGCATGCAAATGGTGCTTTTGGCAGAACGCGCGTGTGGATTTCTACCAAACGACGTGAAAAGCATGCCAATGCTGCTCTTTTTAGAACCCGCACATGGATTTGTGCCAAAACGCGTTTTAAGCATGAATACGCAACTTTTGGTAGACGAGGATGCAGTTTTCTGCAAAACTACACGATATGCATGCAAATGACGCTTTTGGCAGAACGCGCGTGTGGATTTCTACCAAACGACGTGAAAAGCATGCCAATGCTGCTCTTTTTAGAACCCGCACATGGATTTGTGCCAAAACGCGTTTTAAGCATGAATACGCAACTTTTGGTAGACGAGGATGCAGTTTTCTGCACAACTACACGATATGCATGCAAATGACGCTTTTGGCAGAACGCTCGTGTGGATTTCTACCAAACGACGTGAAAAGCATGCCAATGCTGCTCTTTTTAGAACCCGCACATGGATTTGTGCCAAAACGCGTTTTAAGCATGAATATGACACTTTTGGTAGACGAGGATGCAGTTTTCTGCAAAACCACACGATATGCATGCAAATGGTGCTTTTGGCAGAACGCGCGTGTGGATTTCTACCAAACGACGTGAAAAGCATGCCAATGCTGCTCTTTTTAGAACCCGCACATGGATTTGTGCCAAAACGCGTTTTAAGCATGAATATGACACTTTTGGTAGACGAGTATGCAGTTTTCTGCAAAACTACACGATATGCATGCAAATGGTGCTTTTGGCAGAACGCGCGTGTGGATTTCTACCAAACGACGTGAAAAGCATGCCAATGCTGCTCTTTTTAGAACCCGCACATGGATTTCTGCCAAAACGCGTTTTAAGCATGAATATGACACTTTTGGTAGACGAGTATGCAGTTTTCTGCAAAACCACACGATATGCATGCAAATGGTGCTTTTGGCAGAACGCGCGTGTGGATTTCTACCAAACGACGTGAAAAGCATGCCAATGCTGCTCTTTTTAGAACCCGCACATGGATTTGTGCCAAAACGCGTTTTAAGCATGAATACGCAACTTTTGGTAGACGAGGATGCAGTTTTCTGCAAAACTACACGATATGCATGCAAATGACGCTTTTGGCAGAACGCGCGTGTGGATTTCTACCAAACGACGTGAAAAGCATGCCAATGCTGCTCTTTTTAAAACCCGCACATGGATTTGTGCCAAAACGCGTTTTAAGCATGAATACGCAACTTTTGGTAGACGAGGATGCAGTTTTCTGCAAAACTACACGATATGCATGCAAATGACGCTTTTGGCAGAACGCGCATGTGGATTTCTACCAAACGACGTGAAAAGCATGCCAATGCTGCTCTTTTTAGAACCCGCACATGGATTTGTGCCAAAACGCGTTTTAAGCATGAATATGACACTTTTGGTAGACGAGGATGCAGTTTTCTGCAAAACCACACGATATGCATGCAAATGGTGCTTTTGGCAGAACGCGCGTGTGGATTTCTACCAAACGACGTGAAAAGCATGCCAATGCTGCTCTTTTTAGAACCCGCACATGGATTTGTGCCAAAACGCGTTTTAAGCATGAATATGACACTTTTGGTAGACGAGTATGCAGTTTTCTGCAAAACTACACGATATGCATGCAAATGGTGCTTTTGGCAGAACGCGCGTGTGGATTTCTACCAAACGACGTGAAAAGCATGCCAATGCTGCTCTTTTTAGAACCCGCACATGGATTTGTGCCAAAACGCGTTTTAAGCATGAATATGACACTTTTGGTAGACGAGTATGCAGTTTTCTGCAAAACTACACGATATGCATGCAAATGGTGCTTTTGGCAGAACGCGCGTGTGGATTTCTACCAAACGACGTGAAAAGCATGCCAATGCTGCTCTTTTTAGAACCCGCACATGGATTTGTGCCAAAACGCGTTTTAAGCATGAATACGCAACTTTTGGTAGACGAGGATGCAGTTTTCTGCAAAACTACACGATATGCATGCAAATGACGCTTTTGGCAGAACGCGCGTGTGGATTTCTACCAAACGACGTGAAAAGCATGCCAATGCTGCTCTTTTTAGAACCCGCACATGGATTTGTGCCAAAACGCGTTTTAAGCATGAATATGGCACTTTTGGTAGACGAGGATGCAGTTTTTTATTTTTATTTTTATTTAGAAATACTGTCAACCCTCAGTTGAGGGTCATAACAGGGAGGGATGTTACATATACGTTCATACAAAACAGCCAGATACAAAAGAAATATGCACATACACTACAGTGTCCTACGGATACAATACAAGATACTATATACAGACTGTAAGGCATGTATTCAAATATTCAGCCAGCTGCCGCACGCACACAAACAGAAAAAAAAGGAAAAGGAGAAAAAAAAGAAAAGAAAAACACTTTACAATATCCACATGATACAGTTTTAGTAAAGAACATTGATTGCATTTGTAAACAATGCAGTATCAGAACTGCGAACAATTTCTGCAGGCAGCTTGTTCCACAGCTCTATTGAATCTGGGAAGAACGAACAACGAAAGGCATTGGTTCGGGACAAGTACGGTTTAATAGCTTCACTATGACTTAAGCGGGAGCTCAGTCTGCCTGGAGGTTTTAAATACAACTCTTTATTAATTTTTAGTTCACCATGAATTATTTGAAATAACGTTTTTATTCTCTGCTTCTTGCACCGATCTTCCAACAGTTCAAGACCGCAAGACTTTAACATCGCCGTAACTGAGTCTGTCCTTCTATATTTCGAGCAAATAAAGCGCGCCGCCCGGCGTTGCACCTTCTCTATTTTGGCCCACATTACCTTTTGATGGGGCGCCCATGCTACTAACGCATATTCTAGGGATGGTCGAATAAGAGATCTGTAAGCCAGCAGTTTAACATCTTTTGTTGCCCTCCCCAGTTTTGCTCTTAAAAAACCCAATTTCTTCTGTGCCGCAGAGCACACTCTTTCTACTTGATTGTGCCATTTTAAATCATGCGAAATAGAGACACCAAGATATTTGAAACAAGGAACATTAACTAGATTCTGGCCTTGAATATCGTACTGAAAAGTAAAAATATTCTTTTTTGCAGTGATATGCGTGTATGTGGTCTTATCAAAATTGATTCGCATTTCCCACTTGTCACACCAACTCCCAAACGCCTGAAGGTTTCGGTTGAGCTTAATCTGATCCTCTAAACAAGATACCGGCGCAAAAATCAAGCAGTCATCTGCAAAGAGTTTTATCTTAGCAGAACTATCTAAAGCGGTTGCTACATCATTGATGTAAAGCAGAAAAAGTGTTGGCCCTAACACGGACCCCTGTGGTACTCCTGAATATACATCTACAAAACCAGACTCGGACCCATCAACGCGAACTGCCTGCTTGCGGTTAGTTAAATAATTTTCAATCCATTTTAGAACGTCGCCATTTATACCTGCTTTGTACAGTTTAAAAAGTAATTTACGATGGGGAACCTTATCAAAGGCTTTGGCAAAATCAACGCATATAACATCCATTTGTTCACGGTTGTCCATAGCTTTGTAAAAATCGTGTAATGTCTCAATGAGCTGTGTCACTGTGGAAAGTCCCCGTCGGAACCCATGCTGGCATGCACAAAGGAGGCCATTTGATTCCAGGAAGGTAATTATATGTTTTGCTATGACGTGTTCCATAACCTTGCAGCAAACTGACGTAAGGGATACAGGACGGTAGTTATTCATTAGAGTACGATTGCCACTTTTAAATATGGGGATAACTACTGCACAACGCCAGTCCTGTGGCACGGAATGGGTGCTTAGCGATTTCTGAAAAATAATTACCAAATAAAATGATATCCACTCAGCATACCTTTTCAAAAAGCCAGTAGGTATTCCGTCTGGCCCAGATGCCTTCTTGTCATCTAACTGTAGCAACTGCTGGAATACGCCCCTCTGAGTAAAGTTGATAGCATCCATGGAACTTTCGCTGAAAGATTCCCCATCATCTACTGGAAATGGTCGATCACTGCGCGTGAATACTGATTGGAAATATTTATTTAATCCATCAGCGATAACACCTTTTTCTTCTACTACGCGATTTCCTACCGTCATTTGCTTTATTTTTTCGTTTCTGCGGTCTAAGTAACGCCAGAATTTTTCTGGGGAAGTCTTAAGAAAATCACTTAGAGTGCGATTAAAAAATTTTTGCTTCGAACTGAGTAGCAAAGCCTTTATTCTCTGACGTACTGCGAGTATTTCCCTAGGATTTGCTTTTCCTTTGCGCAGCCTTTTTAATTTCCGTTTCGCGTGAACAATATCCCTAGTTATCCATGGGTTACTCCGCTTCGTTTTCTTGAGTCGGGTCGGAACAAACTGATCTATGCAGACTTTAATAATAGCTTGAAAGCGCTGCCACAAATCTTCAACTGTTTCGATCTCGGAGACATTTTCAAATTCGTTAAAACACTTTTCTAAATAATCTAGAATAGACGTATCATCGGCCTTAGCATAGTCTTTGATTTCAACACGTACAGTAGGTTTTGTAGGTGGTGGTGTAGAAGTAAGCACATTCAGCAAAATGATTGTGATTTTGTTTTCTGCAAAACCACACGATATGCATGCAAATGGTGCTTTTGGCAGAACGCGCGTGTGGATTTCTACCAAACGACGTGAAAAGCATGCCAATGCTGCTCTTTTTAGAACCCGCACATGGATTTGTGCCAAAACGCGTTTTAAGCATGAATATGACACTTTTGGTAGACGAGTATGCAGTTTTCTCCAAACTACACGATATGCATGCAAATGGTGCTTTTGGCAGAACGCGCGTGTGGATTTCTACCAAACGACGTGAAAAGCATGCCAATGCTGCTCTTTTTAGCACCCGCACATGGATTTGTGCCAAAACGCGTTTTAAGCATGAATACGCAACTTTTGGTAGACGAGGATGCAGTTTTCTGCAAAACCACACGATATGCATGCAAATGACGCTTTTGGCAGAACGCGCGTGTGGATTTCTACCAAACGACGTGAAAAGCATGCCGATGCTGCTCATTTTAGCACCCGCACATGGATTTGTGCCAAAACCCGTTTTAAGCATGAATATGACACTTTTGGTAGACGAGGATGCAGTTTTCTGCAAAACCACACGATATGCATGCAAATGGTGCTTTTGGCAGAATGCGCGTGTGGATTTCTACCAAACGACGTGAAAAGCATGCCAATGCTGCTCTTTTTAGAACCCGCACATGGATTTGTGCCAAAACGCGTTTTAAGCATGAATATCACACTTTTGGTAGACGAGGATGCAGTTTTCTGCAAAACCACACGATATGCATGCAAATGGTGCTTTTGGCAGAACGCGCGTGTGGATTTCTACCAAACGACGTGAAAAGCATGCCAATGCTGCTCTTTTTAGAACCCGCACATGGATATGTGCCAAAATGCGTTTTAAGCATGAAAGGACACTTTTGGTAGACGAGGATGCAGTTTTCTGCAAAACCACACGATATGCATGCAAATGGTGCTTTTGGCAGAACGCGCGTGTGGATTTCTACCAAACGACGTGAAAAGCATGCCAATGCTGCTCTTTTTAGAACCCGCACATGGATTTGTGCCAAAATGCGTTTTAAGCATGAATATGACACTTTTGGTAGACGAGGATGCAGTTTTCTGCAAAACCACACGATATGCATGCAAATGGTGCTTTTGGCAGAACGCGCGTGTGGATTTCTACCAAACGACGTGAAAAGCATGCCAATGCTGCTCTTTTTAGAACCCGCACATGGATTTGTGCCAAAACGCGTTTTAAGCATGAATATGACACTTTTGGTAGACGAGTATGCAGTTTTCTGCAAAACTACACGATATGCATGCAAATGACGCTTTTGGCAGAACGCGCGTGTGGATTTCTACCAAACGACGTGAAAAGCATGCCGATGCTGCTCATTTTAGCACCCGCACATGGATTTGTGCCAAAACGCGTTTTAAGCATGAATATGCAACTTTTGGTAGACGAGGATGCAGTTTTCTGCAAAACTACACGATATGCATGCAAATGGTGCTTTTGGCAGAACGCGCGTGTGTATTTCTACCAAACGACGTGAAAAGCATGCCAATGCTGCTCTTTTTAGCACCCGCACATGGATTTGTGCCAAAACGCGTTTTAAGCATGAATACGCAACTTTTGGTAGACGAGGATGCAGTTTTCTGCAAAACCACACGATATGCATGCAAATGACGCTTTTGGCAGAACGCGCGTGTGGATTTCTACCAAACGACGTGAAAAGCATGCCGATGCTGCTCATTTTAGCACCCGCACATGGATTTGTGCCAAAACGCGTTTTAAGCATGAATATGACACTTTTGGTATACGAAGATCCAGTTTTCTGCAAAACCACACGATATGCATGCAAATGGTGCTTTTGGCAGAACGCGCGTGTGGATTTCTACCAAACGACGTGAAAAGCATGCCAATGCTGCTCTTTTTAGAACCCGCACATGGATTTGCGCCAAAACGCGTTTTAAGCATGAATATGACACTTTTGGTAGACGAGGATGCAGTTTTCTGCAAAACTACACGATATGCATGCAAATGACGCTTTTGGCAGAACGCGCGTGTGGATTTCTACCAAACGACGTGAAAAGCATGCCAATGCTGCTCTTTTTAGAACCCGCACATGGATTTGTGCCAAAACGCGTTTTAAGCTTGAATATGACACTTTTGGTAGAGGAGTATGCAGTTTTCTGCAAAACTACACGATATGCATGCAAATGGTGCTTTTGGCAGAACGCGCGTGTGGATTTCTACCAAACGACGTGAAAAGCATGGCAATGCTGCTCTTTTTAGCACCCGCACATGGATTTGTGCCAAAACGCGTTTTAAGCATGAATATGACACTTTTGGTAGACGAGTATGCAGTTTTCTGCAAAACTACACGATATGCATGCAAATGGTGCTTTTGGCAGAACGCACGTGTGGATTTCTACCAAACGACGTGAAAAGCATGGCAATGCTGCTCTTTTTAGCACCCGCACATGGATTTGTGCCAAAACGCGTTTTAAGCATGAATATGACACTTTTGGTAGACGAGTATGCAGTTTTCTGCAAAACTACACGATATGCATGCAAATGGTGCTTTTCGCAGAACGCGCGTGTGGATTTCTACCAAACGACGTGAAAAGCATGCCAATGCTGCTCTTTTTAGAACCCGCACATGGATTTGTGCCAAAATGCGTTTTAAGCATGAATATGACACTTTCGGTAGACGAGTATGCAGTTTTCTGCAAAACTACACGATATGCATGCAAATGGTGCTTTTGGCAGAACGCGCGTGTGGATTTCTACCAAACGACGTGAAAAGCATGCCAATGCTGCTCTTTTTAGCACCCGCACATGGATTTGTGCCAAAACGCGTTTTAAGCATGAATACGCAACTTTTGGTAGACGAGGATGCAGTTTTCTGCTAAACTACACGATATGCATGCAAATGACGCTTTTGGCAGAACGCGCGTGTGGATTTCTACCAAACGACGTGAAAAGCATGCCGATGCTGCTCATTTTAGCACCCGCACATGGATTTGTGCCAAAACGCGTTTTAAGCATGAATATGCAACTTTTGGTAGACGAGGATGCAGTTTTCTGCAAAACCACACGATATGCATGCAAATGGTGCTTTTGGCAGAACGCGCGTGCGGATTTCTACCAAACGACGTGAAAAGCATGCCAATGCTGCTCTTTTTCGAACCCGCACATGGATTTGTGCCAAAACGCGTTTTAAGCATGAATATGACACTTTTGGTAGACGAGTATGCAGTTTTCTGCAAAACTACACGATATGCATGCAAATGGTGCTTTTGGCAGAACGCGCGTGTGGATTTCTACCAAACGACGTGAAAAGCATGCCAATGCTGCTCTTTTTAGAACCCGCACATGGATTTGTGCCAAAACGCGTTTTAAGCATGAATATGACACTTTTGGTAGACGAGGATGGAGTTTTCTGCAAAACCACACGATATGCATGCAAATGGTGCTTTTGGCAGAACGCGCGTGTGGATTTCTACCAAACGACGTGAAAAGCATGCCAATGCTGCTCTTTTTAGCACCCGCACATGGATTTGTGCCAAAACGCGTTTTAAGCATGAATATGCAACTTTTGTAGACGAGGATGCAGTTTTCTGCAAAACCACACGATATGCATGCAAATGGTGCTTTTGGCAGAACGCGCGTGAGGATTTCTACCAAACGACGTGAAAAGCATGCCAATGCTGCTCTTTTTAGAACCCGCACATGGATATGTGCCAAAACCCGTTTTAAGCATGAATATCACACTTTTGGTAGACGAGGATGCAGTTTTCTGCAAAACCACACGATATGCATGCAAATGGTGCTTTTGGCAGAACGCGCGTGTGGATTTCTACCAAACGACGTGAAAAGCATGCCAATGCTGCTTTTTTTAGAACCCGCACATGGATTTGTGCCAAAACGCGTTTTAAGCATGAATACGCAACTTTTGGTAGACGAGGATGCAGTTTTCTGCAAAACTACACGATATGCATGCAAATGACGCTTTTGGCAGAACGCGCGTGTGGATTTCTACCAAACGACGTGAAAAGCATGCCAATGCTGCTCTTTTTAGAACCCGCACATGGATTTGTGCCAAAACGCGTTTTAAGCATGAATATGACACTTTTGGTAGACGAGTATGCAGTTTTCTGCAAAACTACACGATATGCATGCAAATGGTGCTTTTGTCAGAACGCGCGTGTGGATTTCTACCAAACGACGTGAAAAGCATGCCAATGCTGCTCTTTTTAGCACCCGCACATGGATTTGTGCCAAAATGCGTTTTAAGCATGAATATGACACTTTTGGTAGACGAGTATGCAGTTTTCTGCAAAACTACACGATATGCATGCAAATGGTGCTTTTGGCAGAACGCGCGTGTGGATTTCTACCAAACGACGTGAAAAGCATGCCAATGCTGCTCTTTTTAGAACCCGCACTTGGATTTTTGCCAAAACGCGTTTTAAGCATGAATACGCAACTTTTGGTAGACGAGGATGCAGTTTTCTGCAAAACTACACGATATGCATGCAAATGACGCTTTTGGCAGAACGCGCGTGTGGATTTCTACCAAACGACGTGAAAAGCATGCCAATGCTGCTCTTTTTAGAACCCGCACATGGATTTGTGCCAAAACGCGTTTTAAGCATGAATATGACACTTTTGGTAGACGAGTATGCAGTTTTCTGCAAAACTACACGATATGCATGCAAATGGTGCTTTTGGCAGAACGCGTGTGTGGATTTCTACCAAACGACGTGAAAAGCATGCCAATGCTGCTCTTTTTAGAACCCGCACATGGATTTGTGCCAAAACGCGTTTTAAGCACGAATATGACACTTTTGGTAGACGAGTATGCAGTTTTCTGCAAAACTACACGATATGCATGCAAATGGTGCTTTTGGCAGAACGCGCGTGTGGATTTCTACCAAACGACGTGAAAAGCATGCCAATGCTGCTCTTTTTAGCACCCGCAAAAGGATTTGTGCCAAAACGCGTTTTAAGCATGAATACGCAACTTTTGGTAGACGAGGATGCAGTTTTCTGCAAAACTACACGATATGCATGCAAATGACGCTTTTGGCAGAACGCGCGTGAGGATTTCTACCAAACGACGTGAAAAGCATGCCAATGCTGCTCTTTTTAGAACCCGCACATGGATTTGTGCCAAAACCCGTTTTAAGCATGAATACGCAACTTTTGGTAGACGAGGATGCAGTTTTCTGCAAAACCACACGATATGCATGCAAATGACGCTTTTGGCAGAACGCGCGTGTGGATTTCTACCAAACGACGTGAAAACATGCCGATGCTGCTCATTTTAGCACCCGCACATGGATTTGTGCCAAAACGCGTTTTAAGCATGAATATGACACTTTTGGTATACGAGGATGCAGTTTTCTGCAAAACCACACGATATGCATGCAAATGGTGCTTTTCGCAGAACGCGCTTGTGGATTTCTACCAAACGACGTGAAAAGCATGTCAATGCTGCTCTTTTTAGAACCCGCACACGGATTTGTGCCAAAA
This sequence comes from Dermacentor albipictus, assembly GCF_038994185.2. Lineage (NCBI taxonomy): Eukaryota > Metazoa > Arthropoda > Arachnida > Ixodida > Ixodidae > Dermacentor > Dermacentor albipictus. Next base: position 46,625 of record NW_027225780.1, on the reverse strand, counting down.
CGCGTTTTAAGCATGAATATGACACTTTTGGTAGACGAGTATGCAGTTTTCTGCAAAACTACACGATATGCATGCAAATGGTGCTTTTGGCAGAACGCGCGTGTGGATTTCTACCAAACGACGTGAAAAGCATGCCAATGCTGCTCTTTTTAGCACCCGCACATGGATGTGTGCCAAAACGCGTTTTAAGCATGAATATGGCACTTTTGGTAGACGAGGATGCAGTTTTCTGCAAAACCACACGATATGCATGCAAATAGTGCTTTTGGCAGAACGCGCGTGTGGATTTCTACCAAACGACGTGAAAAGCATGCCAATGCTTCTCTTTTTAGAACCCGCACATGGATTTGTGCCAAAACGCGTTTTAAGCATGAATATGACACTTTTGGTAGACGAGTATGCAGTTTTCTGCAAAACTACACGATATGCATGCAAATGGTGCTTTTGGCAGAACGCGCGTGTGGATTTCTACCAAACGACGTGAAAAGCATGCCAATGCTGCTCTTTTTAGAACCCGCACATGGATTTGTGCCAAAACGCGTTTTAAGCATGAATACGCAACTTTTGGTAGACGAGGATGCAGTTTTCTGCAAAACTACACGATATGCATGCAAATGACGCTTTTGGTAGAACGCGCGTGTGGATTTCTACCAAACGACGTGAAAAGCATGCCAATGCTGCTCTTTTTAGAACCCGCACATGGATTTGTGCCAAAACGCGTTTTAAGCATGAATATTACACTTTTGGTAGACGAGGATGCAGTTTTCTGCAAAACCACACGATATGCATGCAAATGGTGCTTTTGGCAGAACGCGCGTGTGGATTTCTACCAAACGACGTGAAAAGCATGCCAATGCTGCTCTTTTTAGAACCCGCACATGGATTTGTGCCAAAACGCGTTTTAAGCATGAATATGACACTTTTGGTATACGAGGATGCAGTTTTCTGCAAAACCACACGATATGCATGCAAATGGTGCTTTTCGCAGAACGCGCTTGTGGATTTCTACCAAACGACGTGAAAAGCATGTCAATGCTGCTCTTTTTAGAACCCGCACACGGATTTGTGCCAAAACGCGTTTTAAGCATGAATATGACACTTTTGGTAGACGAGTATGCAGTTTTCTGCAAAACTACACGATATGCATGCAAATGGTGCTTTTGGCAGAACGCGCGTGTGGATTTCTACCAAACGACGTGAAAAGCATGCCAATGCTGCTCTTTTTAGCACCCGCACATGGATGTGTGCCAAAACGCGTTTTAAGCATGAATATGGCACTTTTGGTAGACGAGGATGCAGTTTTCTGCAAAACCACACGATATGCATGCAAATAGTGCTTTTGGCAGAACGCGCGTGTGGATTTCTACCAAACGACGTGAAAAGCATGCCAATGCTGCTCTTTTTAGAACCCGCACATGGATTTGTGCCAAAACGCGTTTTAAGCATGAATATGACACTTTTGGTAGACGAGGATGCAGTTTTCTGCAAAACTACACGATATGCATGCAAATGGTGCTTTTGGCAGAACGCGCGTGTGGATTTCTACCAAACGACGTGAAAAGCATGCCAATGCTGCTCTTTTTAGAACCCGCACATGGATTTGTGCCAAAATGCGTTTTAAGCATGAATATGACACTTTTGGTAGACGAGTATGCAGTTTTCTGCAAAACTACACGATATGCATGCAAATGGTGCTTTTGGCAGAACGCGCGTGTGGATTTCTACCAAACGACGTGAAAAGCATGCCAATGCTGCTCTTTTTAGCACCCGCACATGGATTTGTGCCAAAACGCGTTTTAAGCATGAATACGCAACTTTTGGTAGACGAGGATGCAGTTTTCTGCAAAACTACACGATATGCATGCAAATGACGCTTTTGGCAGAACGCGCGTGTGGATTTCTACCAAACGACGTGAAAAGCATGCCGATGCTGCTCATTTTAGCACCCGCACATGGATTTGTGCCAAAACGCGTTTTAAGCATGAATATGCAACTTTTGGTAGACGAGGATGCAGTTTTCTGCAAAACCACACGATATGCATGCAAATGGTGCTTTTGGCAGAACGCGCGTGCGGATTTCTACCAAACGACGTGAAAAGCATGCCAATGCTGCTCTTTTTCGAACCCGCACATGGATTTGTGCCAAAACGCGTTTTAAGCATGAATATGACACTTTTGGTAGACGAGTATGCAGTTTTCTGCAAAACTACACGATATGCATGCAAATGGTGCTTTTGGCAGAACGCGCGTGTGGATTTCTACCAAACGACGTGAAAAGCATGCCAATGCTGCTCTTTTTAGAACCCGCACATGGATTTGTGCCAAAACGCGTTTTAAGCATGAATATTACACTTTTGGTAGACGAGGATGGAGTTTTCTGCAAAACCACACGATATGCATGCAAATGGTGCTTTTGGCAGAACGCGCGTGTGGATTTCTACCAAACGACGTGAAAAGCATGCCAATGCTGCTCTTTTTAGCACCCGCACATGGATTTGTGCCAAAACGCGTTTTAAGCATGAATATGCAACTTTTGTAGACGAGGATGCAGTTTTCTGCAAAACCACACGATATGCATGCAAATGGTGCTTTTGGCAGAACGCGCGTGAGGATTTCTACCAAACGACGTGAAAAGCATGCCAATGCTGCTCTTTTTAGAACCCGCACATGGATATGTGCCAAAACCCGTTTTAAGCATGAATATCACACTTTTGGTAGACGAGGATGCAGTTTTCCGCAAAACCACACGATATGCATGCAAATGGTGCTTTTGGCAGAACGCGCGTGTGGATTTCTACCAAACGACGTGAAAAGCATGCCAATGCTGCTTTTTTTAGAACCCGCACATGGATTTGTGCCAAAACGCGTTTTAAGCATGAATACGCAACTTTTGGTAGACGAGGATGCAGTTTTCTGCAAAACTACACGATATGCATGCAAATGACGCTTTTGGCAGAACGCGCGTGTGGATTTCTACCAAACGACGTGAAAAGCATGCCAATGCTGCTCTTTTTAGAACCCGCACATGGATTTGTGCCAAAACGCGTTTTAAGCATGAATATGACACTTTTGGTAGACGAGTATGCAGTTTTCTGCAAAACTACACGATATGCATGCAAATGGTGCTTTTGTCAGAACGCGCGTGTGGATTTCTACCAAACGACGTGAAAAGCATGCCAATGCTGCTCTTTTTAGCACCCGCACATGGATTTGTGCCAAAACGCGTTTTAAGCATGAATATGACACTTTTGGTAGACGAGTATGCAGTTTTCTGCAAAACTACACGATATGCATGCAAATGGTGCTTTTGGCAGAACGCGCGTGTGGATTTCTACCAAACGACGTGAAAAGCATGCCAATGCTGCTCTTTTTAGAACCCGCACATGGATTTGTGCCAAAACGCGTTTTAAGCATGAATATGACACTTTTGGTAGACGAGTATGCAGTTTTCTGCAAAACTACACGATATGCATGCAAATGGTGCTTTTGGCAGAACGCGCGTGTGGATTTCTACCAAACGACGTGAAAAGCATGCCAATGCTGCTCTTTTTAGCACCCGCACATGGATTTGTGCCAAAACGCGTTTTAAGCATGAATACGCAACTTTTGGTAGACGAGGATGCAGTTTTCTGCAAAACTACACGATATGCATGCAAATGACGCTTTTGGCAGAACGCGCGTGTGGATTTCTACCAAACGACGTGAAAAGCATGCCGATGCTGCTCATTTGAGCACCCGTACATGGATTTGTGCCAAAACGCGTTTTAAGCATGAATATGCAACTTTTGGTAGACGAGGATGCAGTTTTCTGCAAAACCACACGATATGCATGCAAATGGTGCTTTTGGCAGAACGCGCGTGTGGATTTCTACCAAACGACGTGAAAAGCATGCCAATGCTGCTCTTTTTAGCACCCGCACATGGATTTGTGCCAAAACGCGTTTTAAGCATGAATACGCAACTTTTGGTAGACGAGGATGCAGTTTTCTGCAAAACCACACGATATGCATGCAAATGACGCTTTTGGCAGAACGCGCGTGTGGATTTCTACCAAACGACGTGAAAAGCATGCCGATGCTGCTCATTTGAGCACCCGCACATGGATTTGTGCCAAAACGCGTTTTAAGCATGAATATACAACTTTTGGTAGACGAGGATGCAGTTTTCTGCAAAACTACACGATATGCATGCAAATGACGCTTTTGGCAGAACGTGCGTGTGAATTTCTACCAAACGACGTGAAAAGCATGCCAATGCTGCTCTTTTTAGAACCCGCACATGGATTTGTGCCAAAACGCGTTTTAAGCATGAATATGACACTTTTGGTAGACGAGTATGCAGTTTTCTGCAAAACTACACGATATGCATGCAAATGGTGCTTTTGGCAGAACGCGCGTGTGGATTTCTACCAAACGACGTGAAAAGCATGCCAATGCTGCTCTTTTTAGAACCCGCACATGGATTTGTGCCAAAACGCGTTTTAAGCATGAATACGCAACTTTTGGTAGACGAGGATGCAGTTTTCTGCAAAACTACACGATATGCATGCAAATGACGCTTTTGGCAGAACGCGCGTGTGGATGTCTACCAAACGACGTGAAAAGCATGCCGATGCTGCTCTTTTTAGAACCCGCACATGGATTTGTGCCAAAAGGCGTTTTAAGCATGGATATGCAACTTTTGGTAGACGAGGATGCAGTTTTCTGCAAAACCACACGATATGCATGCAAATGGTGCTTTTTGCAGAACGCGCGTGTGGATTTCTACCAAACGACGTGAAAAGCATGCCAATGCTGCTCTTTTTCGAACCCGCACATGGATTTGTGCCAAAACGCGTTTTAAGCATGAATATGACACTTTTGGTAGACGAGTATGCAGTTTTCTGCAAAACTACACGATATGCATGCAAATGGTGCTTTTGGCAGAACGCGCGTGTGGATTTCTACCAAACGACGTGAAAAGCATGCCAATGCTGCTCTTTTTAGAACCCGCACATGGATTTGTGCCAAAACGCGTTTTAAGCATGAATATGACACTTTTGGTAGACGAGTGTGCAGTTTTCTGCAAAACTACACGATATGCATGCAAATGGTGCTTTTGGCAGAACGCGCGTGTGGATTTCTACCAAACGACGTGAAAAGCATGCCAATGCTGCTCTTTTTAGCACCCGCACATGGATTTGTGCCAAAACGCGTTTTAAGCATGAATACGCAACTTTTGGTAGACGAGGATGCAGTTTTCTGCAAAACCACACGATATGCATGCAAATGACGCTTTTGGCAGAACGCGCGTGTGGATTTCTACCAAACGACGTGAAAAGCATGCCGATGCTGCTCATTTTAGCACCCGCACATGGATTTGTGCCAAAACGCGTTTTAAGCATGAATATGACACTTTTGGTATACGAGGATGCAGTTTTCTGCAAAACCACACGATATGCATGCAAATGGTGCTTTTGGCAGAATGCGCGTGTGGATTTCTACCAAACGACGTGAAAAGCATGCCAATGCTGCTCTTTTTAGAACCCGCACAGGGATTTGTGCCGAAACGCGTTTTAAGCATGAATATCACACTTTTGGTAGACGAGGATGCAGTTTTCTGCAAAACCACACGATATGCATGCAAATGGTGCTTTTGGCAGAACGCGCGTGTGGATTTCTACCAAACGACGTGAAAAGCATGCCAATGCTGCTCTTTTTAGAACCCGCACATGGATATGTGCCAAAATGCGTTTTAAGCATGAAAGGACACTTTTGGTAGACGAGGATGCAGTTTTCTGCAAAACCACACGATATGCATGCAAATGGTGCTTTTGGCAGAACGCGCGTGTGGATTTCTACCAAACGACGTGAAAAGCATGCCAATGCTGCTCTTTTTAGAACCCGCACATGGATTTGTGCCAAAATGCGTTTTAAGCATGAATATGACACTTTTGGTAGACGAGGATGCAGTTTTCTGCAAAACCACACGATATGCATGCAAATGGTGCTTTTGGCAGAACGCGCGTGTGGATTTCTACCAAACGACGTGAAAAGCATGCCAATGCTGCTCTTTTTAGAACCCGCACATGGATTTGTGCCAAAACGCGTTTTAAGCATGAATATGACACTTTTGGTAGACGAGTATGCAGTTTTCTGCAAAACTACACGATATGCATGCAAATGACGCTTTTGGCAGAACGCGCGTGTGGATTTCTACCAAACGACGTGAAAAGCATGCCGATGCTGCTCATTTTAGCACCCGCACATGGATTTGTGCCAAAACGCGTTTTAAGCATGAATATGCAACTTTTGGTAGACGAGGATGCAGTTTTCTGCAAAACTACACGATATGCATGCAAATGGTGCTTTTGGCAGAACGCGCGTGTGTATTTCTACCAAACGACGTGAAAAGCATGCTGCTCTTTTTAGCACCCGCACATGGATTTGTGCCAAAACGCGTTTTAAGCATGAATACGCAACTTTTGGTAGAAGAGGATGCAGTTTTCTGCAAAACCACACGATATGCATGCAAATGACGCTTTTGGCAGAACGCGCGTGTGGATTTCTACCAAACGACGTGAAAAGCATGCCGATGCTGCTCATTTTAGCACCCGCACATGGATTTGTGCCAAAACGCGTTTTAAGCATGAATATGACACTTTTGGTATACGAGGATGCAGTTTTCTGCAAAACCACACGATATGCATGCAAATGGTGCTTTTCGCAGAACGCGCTTGTGGATTTCTACCAAACGACGTGAAAAGCATGTCAATGCTGCTCTTTTTAGAACCCGCACACGGATTTGTGCCAAAACGCGTTTTAAGCATGAATATGACACTTTTGGTAGACGAGTATGCAGTTTTCTGCAAAACTACACGATATGCATGCAAATGGTGCTTTTGGCAGAACGCGCGTGTGGATTTCTACCAAACGACGTGAAAAGCATGCCAATGCTGCTCTTTTTAGCACCCGCACATGGATTTGTGCCAAAACGCGTTTTAAGCATGAATATGACACTTTTGGTAGACGAGGATGCAGTTTTCTGCAAAACCACACGATATGCATGCAAATAGTGCTTTTGGCAGAACGCGCGTGTGGATTTCTACCAAACGACGTGAAAAGCATGCCAATGCTGCTCTTTTTAGAACCCGCACATGGATTTGTGCCAAAACGCGTTTTAAGCATGAATATGACACTTTTGGTAGACGAGTATGCAGTTTTCTGCAAAACTACACGATATGCATGCAAATGGTGCTTTTGGAAGAACGCGCGTGTGGATTTCTACCAAACGACGTGAAAAGCATGCCAATGCTGCTCTTTTTAGAACCCGCACATGGATTTGTGCCAAAACGCGTTTTAAGCATGAATACGCAACTTTTGGTAGACGAGGATGCAGTTTTCTGCAAAACTACACGATATGCATGCAAATGACGCTTTTGGCAGAACGCGCGTGTGGATTTCTACCAAACGACGTGAAAAGCATGCCAATGCTGCTCTTTTTAGAACCCGCACATGGATTTGTGCCAAAACGCGTTTTAAGCATGAATATGACACTTTTGGTAGACGAGGATGCAGTTTTCTGCAAAACCACACGATATGCATGCAAATGGTGCTTTTGGCAGAACGCACGTGTGGATTTCTACCAAACGACGTGAAAAGCATGCCAATGCTGCTCTTTTTAGAACCCGCACATGGATTTGTGCCAAAACGCGTTTTAAGCATGAATATGACACTTTTGGTAGACGAGGATGCAGTTTTCTGCAAAACCACACGATATGCATGCAAATGGTGCTTTTGGCAGAACGCGCGTGTGGATTTCTACCAAACGACGTGAAAAGCATGCCAATGCTGCTCTTTTTAGAACCCGCACATGGATTTGCGCCAAAACGCGTTTTAAGCATGAATATGACACTTTTGGTAGACGAGGATGCAGTTTTCTGCAAAACTACACGATATGCATGCAAATGACGCTTTTGGCAGAACGCGCGTGTGGATTTCTACCAAACGACGTGAAAAGCATGCCAATGCTGCTCTTTTTAGAACCCGCACATGGATTTGTGCCAAAACGCGTTTTAAGCTTGAATATGACACTTTTGGTAGAGGAGTATGCAGTTTTCTGCAAAACTACACGATATGCATGCAAATGGTGCTTTTGGCAGAACGCGCGTGTGGATTTCTACCAAACGACGTGAAAAGCATGGCAATGCTGCTCTTTTTAGCACCCGCACATGGATTTGTGCCAAAACGCGTTTTAAGCATGAATATGACACTTTTGGTAGACGAGTATGCAGTTTTCTGCAAAACTACACGATATGCATGCAAATGGTGCTTTTGGCAGAACGCGCGTGTGGATTTCTACCAAACGACGTGAAAAGCATGCCAATGCTGCTCTTTTTAGAACCCGCACATGGATTTGTGCCAAAATGCGTTTTAAGCATGAATATGACACTTTTGGTAGACGAGTATGCAGTTTTCTGCAAAACTACACGATATGCATGCAAATGGTGCTTTTGGCAGAACGCGCGTGTGGATTTCTACCAAACGACGTGAAAAGCATGCCAATGCTGCTCTTTTTAGAACCCGCACATGGATTTGTGCCAAAACGCGTTTTAAGCATGAATACGCAACTTTTGGTAGACGAGGATGCAGTTTTCTGCAAAACTACACGATATGCATGCAAATGACGCTTTTGGCAGAACGCGCGTGTGGATTTCTACCAAACGACGTGAAAAGCATGCCGATGCTGCTCATTTTAGCACCCGCACGTGGATTTGTGCCAAAACGCGTTTTAAGCATGAATATGCAACTTTTGGTAGACGAGGATGCAGTTTTCTGCAAAACCACACGATATGCATGCAAATGGTGCTTTTGGCAGAACGCGCGTGCGGATTTCTACCAAACGACGTGAAAAGCATGCCAATGCTGCTCTTTTTCGAACCCGCACATGGATTTGTGCCAAAACGCGTTTTAAGCATGAATATGACACTTTTGGTAGACGAGTATGCAGTTTTCTGCAAAACTACACGATATGCATGCAAATGGTGCTTTTGGCAGAACGCGCGTGCGGATTTCTACCAAACGACGTGAAAAGCATGCCAATGCTGCTCTTTTTCGAACCCGCACATGGATTTGTGCCAAAACGCGTTTTAAGCATGAATATGACACTTTTGGTAGACGAGGATGCAGTTTTCTGCAAAACCACACGATATGCATGCAAATGGTGCTTTTGGCAGAACGCGCGTGTGGATTTCTACCAAACGACGTGAAAAGCATGCCAATGCTGCTTTTTTTAGAACCCGCACATGGATTTGTGCCAAAACGCGTTTTAAGCATGAATACGCAACTTTTGGTAGACGAGGATGCAGTTTTCTGCAAAACTACACGATATGCATGCAAATGACGCTTTTGGCAGAACGCGCGTGTGGATTTCTACCAAACGACGTGAAAAGCATGCCAATGCTGCTCTTTTTAGAACCCGCACATGGATTTGTGCCAAAACGCGTTTTAAGCATGAATATGACACTTTTGGTAGACGAGTATGCAGTTTTCTGCAAAACTACACGATATGCATGCAAATGGTGCTTTTGTCAGAACGCGCGTGTGGATTTCTACGAAACGACGTGAAAAGCATGCCAATGCTGCTCTTTTTAGCACCCGCACATGGATTTGTGCCAAAACGCGTTTTAAGCATGAATATGACACTTTTGGTAGACGAGTATGCAGTTTACTGCAAAACTACACGATATGCATGCAAATGGTGCTTTTGGCAGAACGCGCGTGTGGATTTCTACCAAACGACGTGAAAAGCATGCCAATGCTGCTCTTTTTAGAACCCGCACATGGATTTGTGCCAAAACGCGTTTTAAGCATGAATATGACACTTTTGGTAGACGAGTATGCAGTTTTCTGCAAAACTACACGATATGCATGCAAATGGTGCTTTTGGCAGAACGCGCGTGTGGATTTCTACCAAACGACGTGAAAAGCATGCCAATGCTGCTCTTTTTAGCACCCGCACATGGATTTGTGCCAAAACGCGTTTTAAGCATGAATACGCAACTTTTGGTAGACGAGGATGCAGTTTTCTGCAAAACTACACGATATGCATGCAAATGACGCTTTTGGCAGAACGCGCGTGTGGATTTCTACCAAACGACGTGAAAAGCATGCCAATGCTGCTCTTTTTAGAACCCGCACATGGATTTGTGCCAAAACGCGTTTTAAGCATGAATATGACACTTTTGGTAGACGAGTATGCAGTTTTCTGCAAAACTACACGATATGCATGCAAATGGTGCTTTTGTCAGAACGCGCGTGTGGATTTCTACCAAACGACGTGAAAAGCATGCCAATGCTGCTCTTTTTAGCACCCGCACATGGATTTGTGCCAAAATGCGTTTTAAGCATGAATATCCTCGTGAGACCCGAGGGACGAATTTTTACATGTTGATCACGAAAATGCATTCATTAGACCACTGAGGCTATCTTATCACGATAAAAAAGTTTTATTGATGTACGATTTTTGGTTCGCTTACCAAAGCATGTGCAATATATTGCACATTGGGATTCAGTGGATGAAAAAAACAATATGATGGGAGAATATGGGTAATGAGCATGGAAGGCTTTTCTTGCGCCCTGCAGTGTTGCTCCTAGCTATGAAACTGTTTAAAACAGTTTCTTGAAGAAGTAATACAAAGAAAAATGTCACAGCGAGTGCAACGAAACTTCGTGCGTTCACTACACAAGGGGTTACGGCATCTCGATGCGGACTTTTGTAATGAAAGTTCGGGCATGTGTGTTGCCCCGGCTGTCCGGAAAGAGGCGGGAGGCAGCGGTGTTGTTTTACTGGCAGGGCGCTTCGGTGGCGGCTCATCATCGTCTTCGCCCACATCCGATTCCGCTCTCAGCAAGTGATGAGCAATTACAAGCTTGAAGTCGAGCAGACTAAGCGTGTTCTTGCTTGCAATTCGCAGGAGTTGACAGTCTTCTTTGTACTGCAACCATGCATTAACTACGGCCACGTCCGCAAGAAAAGAAAGAGCACGAACAGTCCAGCGCGTTGTCCTTGCCTTGCTTGGGTAGAGGCTCACCATTCTATCACAGAGGTCAACGCCTCCCATGTTCTTATTGTACTCTTCGACGATAGCCGGCCGAGGTACATCCTTATAGACTCTCTCCTTTTTGCACCATCTTTTGCATTCTCCTACTGGCTCCTCACCAATGTGTGAAGAAGCGAATGTAATGGTCTTGTTGTCGACCCACTTAACGAGGCAAATGCCATCAGCCACATTCACGGTTTGGCAAAAAGATCCCCGGCCTTTCTTAACCAAAGCTTTGTCATCAGGTAGCTTGCAATCCTTTGGTAGGCGATTCTTCATTATTGTGCCAGTTCCACGCAGGCCTTGGCTCGAGAGGTGCCGAAGCAGCGGTGCACTAGTGAAGTAGCGGTCAAAAAATAAAGAACTGCCTGCTGGCATGGACTGTGACAACCGAAGCACAGCACAAGCACCTACACCCAGCTCAGATCTGTTCGCTGCGAGTGCAGACTTTCCCTGATATATTTCGAAGTCCAGAACCATTCCACTTGGGCTGGAGAGCACAAAATTCTTCAGTCCTGTTGGATGAGGTTTACCAGGGACGTATTGCTTCAGTGTCGTTCTGCCTGTAAATGGTATAATTTGCTCGTCTATGCTTGCTGACGGGCTTCTTGGCAGCTGGAGGCAAGCCGTCCTTATCATTTCAATGAACGGTCTCAATCTCCACAGCCGGTCGGCTTTCTTCTTCTCGTCACTGATTTCCAAGTCATTGACAACTTTTATGTTTTTTCGCAACAAGAAGAAGCGGTCACGAGTCAGAACATCAGCAATAGCAGCAACTCGTGTTTGCCTAGCCCAATAAAGTCGTATCTGTGGGTATCCCAAGCAACTCATCATAAACGTCGCCCCTATGAAATTTTTCATTTCGGCAGCGTTGCTATTCAGCACAGTCCCTTTTCTTTGATGATAGCCCACCTCAGTCATTTCATGCATGTTTCGGTAAAACTCTTCTGAAAAATATTGCTTGAAATAGTCCAGAGCATTCCAATTGGTTCTAGAATCTGGCTCAGTATCTGGCGCATCCGGAACATCAGGCAGTGATGACACAAATGGAGCATGCCTCCAAGGAGGGAATTTCCCCATACTTGTTGATGGCTCACTGTCGGAATCTTGCTCGTCCGAGTCGTCTTAAAAGAAGAAAAGAAAATTAGACTGAAGTCCCGCATCTTCTATTAATATCATAAAGGCTTGTATTAGGAAACTCACCTGAAGAGGAAACATCAGGTTGTGGTGCTTGTATAGATGTTTCGTTCAACTCATCATCAGACAAGTCGAGATCCGAGTTGTCCTGGGAGGCAATGGCCTCCAAAATCGCTTCTGCCTTGCTCAGACTCAACCCTGGCACGGGTCAAAGAAAGCCGAAATTACAAACATTGCTTACATATCAACTGGAAATAACTTTTTGAGTAAAATGTAACATCAACATAACGTCCACCCGCGCAGAAAAGCACCTACGGTGAACAGACTGAAAACAGCCCCACGTGTTGTAGGTCAGTCCCAATGTGCAATACAATGCACACAAAAAAATTCACCGTCACCACGGACGAAATACGCGCTTGCCTCAAGAGAAACCATACACAAAATGATCCCTGTACATTTCTGAACCTCTTCATTGCAAAATTCAAAACATTTAGCAAGGTGGTAAATAAATAGGGGCAGCTTACTTGGGCGCGTCGAATAAAACGTCTTGGTCGGGATGGACGCCATTTTCAAACTGGTCCAGCAAGCGCTCCGCGCAATTGACTTCCCTCATTCTTGGCTAGATGGCAGCACATGTATGTGCAATACATTGCACAGGAGGACTTTGCGTTTACCGCACTTGCAGCAGGGCCTTGCCGCTGAGACCGAGTGTGCAATAAATTGTACGCTGGGTCTCACGAGGATATGACACTTTTGGTAGACGAGTATGCAGTTTTCTGCAAAACTACACGATATGCATGCAAATGGTGCTTTTGGCAGAACGCGCGTGTGGATTTCTACCAAACGACGTGAAAAGCATGCCAATGCTGCTCTTTTTAGAACCCGCACTTGGATTTTTGCCAAAACGCGTTTTAAGCATGGATATGCAACTTTTGGTAGACGAGGATGCAGTTTTCTGCAAAACCACACGATATGCATGCAAATGGTGCTTTTTGCAGAACGCGCGTGTGGATTTCTACCAAACGACGTGAAAAGCATGCCAATGCTGCTCTTTTTCGAACCCGCACATGGATTTGTGCCAAAACGCGTTTTAAGCATGAATATGACACTTTTGGTAGACGAGTATGCAGTTTTCTGCAAAACTACACGATATGCATGCAAATGGTGCTTTTGGCAGAACGCGCGTGTGGATTTCTACCAAACGACGTGAAAAGCATGCCAATGCTGCTCTTTTTAGAACCCGCACATGGATTTGTGCCAAAACGCGTTTTAAGCATGAATATGACACTTTTGGTAGACGAGTATGCAGTTTTCTGCAAAACTACACGATATGCATGCAAATGGTGCTTTTGGCAGAACGCGCGTGTGGATTTCTACCAAACGACGTGAAAAGCATGCCAATGCTGCTCTTTTTAGCACCCGCACATGGATTTGTGCCAAAACGCGTTTTAAGCATGAATACGCAACTTTTGGTAGACGAGGATGCAGTTTTCTGCAAAACCACACGATATGCATGCAAATGACGCTTTTGGCAGAACGCGCGTGTGGATTTCTACCAAACGACGTGAAAAGCATGCCGATGCTGCTCATTTTAGCACCCGCACATGGATTTGTGCCAAAACGCGTTTTAAGCATGAATATGACACTTTTGGTATACGAGGATGCAGTTTTCTGCAAAACCACACGATATGCATGCAAATGGTGCTTTTGGCAGAATGCGCGTGTGGATTTCTACCAAACGACGTGAAAAGCATGCCAATGCTGCTCTTTTTAGAACCCGCACAGGGATTTGTGCCGAAACGCGTTTTAAGCATGAATATCACACTTTTGGTAGACGAGGATGCAGTTTTCTGCAAAACCACACGATATGCATGCAAATGGTGCTTTTGGCAGAACGCGCGTGTGGATTTCTACCAAACGACGTGAAAAGCATGCCAATGCTGCTCTTTTTAGAACCCGCACATGGATATGTGCCAAAATGCGTTTTAAGCATGAAAGGACACTTTTGGTAGACGAGGATGCAGTTTTCTGCAAAACCACACGATATGCATGCAAATGGTGCTTTTGGCAGAACGCGCGTGTGGATTTCTACCAAACGACGTGAAAAGCATGCCAATGCTGCTCTTTTTAGAACCCGCACATGGATTTGTGCCAAAATGCGTTTTAAGCATGAATATGACACTTTTGGTAGACGAGGATGCAGTTTTCTGCAAAACCACACGATATGCATGCAAATGGTGCTTTTGGCAGAACGCGCGTGTGGATTTCTACCAAACGACGTGAAAAGCATGCCAATGCTGCTCTTTTTAGAACCCGCACATGGATTTGTGCCAAAACGCGTTTTAAGCATGAATATGACACTTTTGGTAGACGAGTATGCAGTTTTCTGCAAAACTACACGATATGCATGCAAATGACGCTTTTGGCAGAACGCGCGTGTGGATTTCTACCAAACGACGTGAAAAGCATGCCGATGCTGCTCATTTTAGCACCCGCACATGGATTTGTGCCAAAACGCGTTTTAAGCATGAATATGCAACTTTTGGTAGACGAGGATGCAGTTTTCTGCAAAACTACACGATATGCATGCAAATGGTGCTTTTGGCAGAACGCGCGTGTGTATTTCTACCAAACGACGTGAAAAGCATGCTGCTCTTTTTAGCACCCGCACATGGATTTGTGCCAAAACGCGTTTTAAGCATGAATACGCAACTTTTGGTAGACGAGGATGCAGTTTTCTGCAAAACCACACGATATGCATGCAAATGACGCTTTTGGCAGAACGCGCGTGTGGATTTCTACCAAACGACGTGAAAAGCATGCCGATGCTGCTCATTTTAGCACCCGCACACGGATTTGTGCCAAAACGCGTTTTAAGCATGAATATGACACTTTTGGTATACGAGGATGCAGTTTTCTGCAAAACCACACGATATGCATGCAAATGATGCTTTTCGCAGAACGCGCTTGTGGATTTCTACCAAACGACGTGAAAAGCATGTCAATGCTGCTCTTTTTAGAACCCGCACACGGATTTGTGCCAAAACGCGTTTTAAGCATGAATATGACACTTTTGGTAGACGAGTATGCAGTTTTCTGCAAAACTACACGATATGCATGCAAATGGTGCTTTTGGCAGAACGCGCGTGTGGATTTCTACCAAACGACGTGAAAAGCATGCCAATGCTGCTCTTTTTAGCACCCGCACATGGATTTGTGCCAAAACGCGTTTTAAGCATGAATATGACACTTTTGGTAGACGAGGATGCAGTTTTCTGCAAAACCACACGATATGCATGCAAATAGTGCTTTTGGCAGAACGCGCGTGTGGATTTCTACCAAACGACGTGAAAAGCATGCCAATGCTGCTCTTTTTAGAACCCGCACATGGATTTGTGCCAAAACGCGTTTTAAGCATGAATATGACACTTTTGGTAGACGAGTATGCAGTTTTCTGCAAAACTACACGATATGCATGCAAATGGTGCTTTTGGAAGAACGCGCGTGTGGATTTCTACCAAACGACGTGAAAAGCATGCCAATGCTGCTCTTTTTAGAACCCGCACATGGATTTGTGCCAAAACGCGTTTTAAGCATGCATACGCAACTTTTGGTAGACGAGGATGCAGTTTTCTGCAAAACTACACGATATGCATGCAAATGACGCTTTTGGCAGAACGCGCGTGTGGATTTCTACCAAACGACGTGAAAAGCATGCCAATGCTGCTCTTTTTAGAACCCGCACATGGATTTGTGCCAAAACGCGTTTTAAGCATGAATATGACACTTTTGGTAGACGAGGATGCAGTTTTCTGCAAAACCACACGATATGCATGCAAATGGTGCTTTTGGCAGAACGCACGTGTGGATTTCTACCAAACGACGTGAAAAGCATGCCAATGCTGCTCTTTTTAGAACCCGCACATGGATTTGTGCCAAAACGCGTTTTAAGCATGAATATGACACTTTTGGTAGACGAGGATGCAGTTTTCTGCAAAACCACACGATATGCATGCAAATGGTGCTTTTGGCAGAACGCGCGTGTGGATTTCTACCAAACGACGTGAAAAGCATGCCAATGCTGCTCTTTTTAGAACCCGCACATGGATTTGCGCCAAAACGCGTTTTAAGCATGAATATGACACTTTTGGTAGACGAGGATGCAGTTTTCTGCAAAACTACACGATATGCATGCAAATGACGCTTTTGGCAGAACGCGCGTGTGGATTTCTACCAAACGACGTGAAAAGCATGCCAATGCTGCTCTTTTTAGAACCCGCACATGGATTTGTGCCAAAACGCGTTTTAAGCTTGAATATGACACTTTTGGTAGAGGAGTATGCAGTTTTCTGCAAAACTACACGATATGCATGCAAATGGTGCTTTTGGCAGAACGCGCGTGTGGATTTCTACCAAACGACGTGAAAAGCATGGCAATGCTGCTCTTTTTAGCACCCGCACATGGATTTGTGCCAAAACGCGTTTTAAGCATGAATATGACACTTTTGGTAGACGAGTATGCAGTTTTCTGCAAAACTACACGATATGCATGCAAATGGTGCTTTTGGCAGAACGCGCGTGTGGATTTCTACCAAACGACGTGAAAAGCATGCCAATGCTGCTCTTTTTAGAACCCGCACATGGATTTGTGCCAAAATGCGTTTTAAGCATGAATATGACACTTTTGGTAGACGAGTATGCAGTTTTCTGCAAAACTACACGATATGCATGCAAATGGTGCTTTTGGCAGAACGCGCGTGTGGATTTCTACCAAACGACGTGAAAAGCATGCCAATGCTGCTCTTTTTAGAACCCGCACATGGATTTGTGCCAAAACGCGTTTTAAGCATGAATACGCAACTTTTGGTAGACGAGGATGCAGTTTTCTGCAAAACTACACGATATACATGCAAATGACGCTTTTGGCAGAACGCGCGTGTGGATTTCTACCAAACGACGTGAAAAGCATGCCGATGCTGCTCATTTTAGCACCCGCACGTGGATTTGTGCCAAAACGCGTTTTAAGCATGAATATGCAACTTTTGGTAGACGAGGATGCAGTTTTCTGCAAAACCACACGATATGCATGCAAATGGTGCTTTTGGCAGAACGCGCGTGCGGATTTCTACCAAACGACGTGAAAAGCATGCCAATGCTGCTCTTTTTCGAACCCGCACATGGATTTGTGCCAAAACGCGTTTTAAGCATGAATATGACACTTTTGGTAGACGAGTATGCAGTTTTCTGCAAAACTACACGATATGCATGCAAATGGTGCTTTTGGCAGAACGCGCGTGCGGATTTCTACCAAACGACGTGAAAAGCATGCCAATGCTGCTCTTTTTCGAACCCGCACATGGATTTGTGCCAAAACGCGTTTTAAGCATGAATATGACACTTTTGGTAGACGAGGATGCAGTTTTCTGCAAAACCACACGATATGCATGCAAATGGTGCTTTTGGCAGAACGCGCGTGTGGATTTCTACCAAACGACGTGAAAAGCATGCCAATGCTGCTTTTTTTAGAACCCGCACATGGATTTGTGCCAAAACGCGTTTTAAGCATGAATACGCAACTTTTGGTAGACGAGGATGCAGTTTTCTGCAAAACTACACGATATGCATGCAAATGACGCTTTTGGCAGAACGCGCGTGTGGATTTCTACCAAACGACGTGAAAAGCATGCCAATGCTGCTCTTTTTAGAACCCGCACATGGATTTGTGCCAAAACGCGTTTTAAGCATGAATATGACACTTTTGGTAGACGAGTATGCAGTTTTCTGCAAAACTACACGATATGCATGCAAATGGTGCTTTTGTCAGAACGCGCGTGTGGATTTCTACGAAACGACGTGAAAAGCATGCCAATGCTGCTCTTTTTAGCACCCGCACATGGATTTGTGCCAAAACGCGTTTTAAGCATGAATATGACACTTTTGGTAGACGAGTATGCAGTTTTCTGCAAAACTACACGATATGCATGCAAATGGTGCTTTTGGCAGAACGCGCGTGTGGATTTCTACCAAACGACGTGAAAAGCATGCCAATGCTGCTCTTTTTAGAACCCGCACATGGATTTGTGCCAAAACGCGTTTTAAGCATGAATATGACACTTTTGGTAGACGAGTATGCAGTTTTCTGCAAAACTACACGATATGCATGCAAATGGTGCTTTTGGCAGAACGCGCGTGTGGATTTCTACCAAACGACGTGAAAAGCATGCCAATGCTGCTCTTTTTAGCACCCGCACATGGATTTGTGCCAAAACGCGTTTTAAGCATGAATACGCAACTTTTGGTAGACGAGGATGCAGTTTTCTGCAAAACTACACGATATGCATGCAAATGGTGCTTTTGGCAGAACGCGCGTGTGGATTTCTACCAAACGACGTGAAAAGCATGCCAATGCTGCTCTTTTTAGAACCCGCACATGGATTTGTGCCAAAACGCGTTTTAAGCATGAATATGACACTTTTGGTAGACGAGGATGCAGTTTTCTGCAAAACCACACGATATGCATGCAAATGGTGCTTTTGGCAGAACGCGCGTGTGGATTTCTACCAAACGACGTGAAAAGCATGCCGATGCTGCTCATTTGAGCACCCGCACATGGATTTGTGCCAAAACGCGTTTTAAGCATGAATATACAACTTTTGGTAGACGAGGATGCAGTTTTCTGCAAAACCACACGATATGCATGCAAATGGTGCTTTTGGCAGAACGCGCGTGTGGATTTCTACCAAACGACGTGAAAAGCATGCCAGTGCTGCTCTTTTTCGAACCCGCACATGGATTTGTGCCAAAATGCGTTTTAAGCATGAATATGACACTTTTGGTAGACGAGTATGCAGTTTTCTGCAAAACTACACGATATGCATGCAAATGGTGCTTTTGGCAGAACGCGCGTGTGGATTTCTACCAAACGACGTGAAAAGCATGCCAATGCTGCTCTTTTTAGAACCCGCACATGGATTTGTGCCAAAACGCGTTTTAAGCATGAATATGACACTTTTGGTAGACGAGGATGGAGTTTTCTGCAAAACCACACGATATGCATGCAAATGGTGCTTTTGGCAGAACGCGCGTGTGGATTTCTACCAAACGACGTGAAAAGCATGCCAATGCTGCTCTTTTTAGAACCCGCACATGGATTTGTGCCAAAACGCGTTTTAAGCATGAATACGCAACTTTTGGTAGACGAGGATGCAGTTTTCTGCAAAACTACACCATATGCATGCAAATGACGCTTTTGGCAGAACGCGCGTGTGGATTTCTACCAAACGACGTGAAAAGCATGCCAATGCTGCTCTTTTTAGAATCCGAACATGGATTTGTGCCAAAACGCGTTTTAAGCATGAATATGACACTTTTGGTAGACGAGGATGCAGTTTTCTGCAAAACCACACGATATGCATGCAAATGGTGCTTTTGGCAGAACGCGCGTGTGGATTTCTACCAAACGACGTGAAAAGCATGCCAATGCTGCTCTTTTTAGAACCCGCACATGGATTTGTGCCAAAACGCGTTTTAAGCATGAATATGACACTTTTGGTAGACGAGGATGCAGTTTTCTGCAAAACCACACGATATGCATGCAAATGGTGCTTTTGGCAGAACGCGCGTGTGGATTTCTACCAAACGACGTGAAAAGCATGCCAATGCTGCTCTTTTTAGAACCCGCACATGGATTTGCGCCAAAACGCGTTTTAAGCATGAATATGACACTTTTGGTAGACGAGGATGCAGTTTTCTGCAAAACTACACGATATGCATGCAAATGACGCTTTTGGCAGAACGCGCGTGTGGATTTCTACCAAACGACGTGAAAAGCATGCCAATGCTGCTCTTTTTAGAACCCGCACATGGATTTGTGCCAAAACGCGTTTTAAGCTTGAATATGACACTTTTGGTAGACGAGTATGCAGTTTTCTGCAAAACTACACGATATGCATGCAAATGGTGCTTTTGGCAGAACGCGCGTGTGGATTTCTACCAAACGACGTGAAAAGCATGCCAATGCTGCTCTTTTTAGCACCCGCACATGGATTTGTGCCAAAACGCGTTTTAAGCATGAATATGCAACTTTTGGTAGACGAGGATGCAGTTTTCTGCAAAACCACACGATATGCATGCAAATGGTGCTTTTGGCAGAACGCGCGTGTGGATTTCTACCAAACGACGTGAAAAGCATGCCAATGCTGCTCTTTTTCGAACCCGCACATGGATTTGTGCCAAAACGCGTTTTAAGCATGAATATGACACTTTTGGTAGACGAGTATGCAGTTTTCTGCAAAACTACACGATATGCATGCACATGGTGCTTTTGGCAGAACGCGCGTGTGGATTTCTACCAAACGACGTGAAAAGCATGCCAATGCTGCTCTTTTTAGCACCCGCACATGGATTTGTGCCAAAACGCGTTTTAAGCATGAATATGACACTTTTGGTAGACGAGGATGCAGTTTTCTGCAAAACCACACGATATGCATGCAAATAGTGCTTTTGGCAGAACGCGCGTGTGGATTTCTACCAAACGACGTGAAAAGCATGCCAATGCTGCTCTTTTTAGAACCCGCACATGGATTTGTGCCAAAACGCGTTTTAAGCATGAATATAACACTTTTGGTAGACGAGTATGCAGTTTTCTGCAAAACTACACGATATGCATGCAAATGGTGCTTTTGGCAGAACGCGCGTGTGGATTTCTACCAAACGACGTGAAAAGCATGCCAATGCTGCTCTTTTTAGAACCCGCACATGGATTTGTGCCAAAACGCGTTTTAAGCATGAATATGACACTTTTGGTAGACGAGTATGCAGTTTTCTGCAAAACCACACGATATGCATGCAAATGGTGCTTTTGGCAGAACGCGCGTGTGGATTTCTACCAAACGACGTGAAAAGCATGCCAATGCTGCTCTTTTTAGAACCCGCACATGGATTTGTGCCAAAACGCGTTTTAAGCATGAATACGCAACTTTTGGTAGACGAGGATGCAGTTTTCTGCAAAACTACACGATATGCATGCAAATGACGCTTTTGGCAGAACGCGCGTGTGGATTTCTACCAAACGACGTGAAAAGCATGCCAATGCTGCTCTTTTTAGAACCCGCACATGGATTTGTGCCAAAACGCGTTTTAAGCATGAATACGCAACTTTTGGTAGACGAGGATGCAGTTTTCTGCAAAACTACACGATATGCATGCAAATGACGCTTTTGGCAGAACGCGCGTGTGGATTTCTACCAAACGACGTGAAAAGCATGCCAATGCTGCTCTTTTTAGAACCCGCACATGGATTTGTGCCAAAACGCGTTTTAAGCATGAATATGACACTTTTGGTAGACGAGGATGCAGTTTTCTGCAAAACCACACGATATGCATGCAAATGGTGCTTTTGGCAGAACGCGCGTGTGGATTTCTAACAAACGACGTGAAAAGCATGCCAATGCTGCTCTTTTTAGAACCCGCACATGGATTTGTGCCAAAACGCGTTTTAAGCATGAATATGACACTTTTGGTAGACGAGTATGCAGTTTTCTGCAAAACTACACGATATGCATGCAAATGGTGCTTTTGGCAGAACGCGCATGTGGATTTCTACCAAACGACGTGAAAAGCATGCCAATGCTGCTCTTTTTAGAACCCGCACATGGATTTGTGCCAAAACGCGTTTTAAGCATGAATATGACACTTTTGGTAGACGAGGATGGAGTTTTCTGCAAAACCACACGATATGCATGCAAATGGTGCTTTTGGCAGAACGCGCGTGTGGATTTCTACCAAACGACGTGAAAAGCATGCCAATGCTGCTCTTTTTAGCACCCGCACATGGATTTGTGCCAAAACGCGTTTTAAGCATGAATATGCAACTTTTGGTAGACGAGGATGCAGTTTTCTGCAAAACCACACGATATGCATGCAAATGGTGCTTTTGGCAGAACGCGCGTGAGGATTTCTACCAAACGACGTGAAAAGCATGCCAATGCTGCTCTTTTTAGAACCCGCACATGGATTTGTGCCAAAACCCGTTTTAAGCATGAATATGACACTTTTGGTAGACGAGGATGCAGTTTTCTGCAAAACCACACGATATGCATGCAAACGGTGCTTTTGGCAGAATGCGCGTGTGGATTTCTACCAAACGACATGAAAAGCATGCCAATGCTGCTCTTTTTAGAACCCGCACATGGATTTGTGCCAAAACGCGTTTTAAGCATGAATATCACACTTTTGGTAGACGAGGATGCAGTTTTCTGCAAAACCACACGATATGCATGCAAATGGTGCTTTTGGCAGAACGCGCGTGTGGATTTCTACCAAACGACGTGAAAAGCATGCCAATGCTGCACTTTTTCGAACGCGCACATGGATTTGTGCCAAAACGCGTTTTAAGCATGAATATGACACTTTTGGTAGACGAGTATGCAGTTTTCTGCAAAACTACACGATATGCATGCAAATGGTGCTTTTGGCAGAACGCGCGTGTGGATTTCTACCAAACGACGTGAAAAGCATGCCAATGCTGCTCTTTTTAGAACCCGCACATGGATTTGTGCCAAAACGCGTTTTAAGCATGAATATGACACTTTTGGTAGACGAGTATGCAGTTTTCTGCAAAACTACACGATATGCATGCAAATGGTGCTTTTGACAGAACGCGCGTGTGGATTTCTACCAAACGACGTGAAAAGCATGCCAATGCTGCTCTTTTAAGCACCCGCACATGGATTTGTGCCAAAACGCGTTTTAAGCATGAATACGCAACTTTTGGTAGACGAGGATGCAGTTTTCTGCAAAACCACACGATATGCATGCAAATGACGCTTTTGGCAGAACGCGCGTGTGGATTTCTACCAAACGACGTGAAAAGCATGCCGATGCTGCTCATTTCAGCACCCGCACATGGATTTGTGCCAA
Source organism: Dermacentor albipictus (assembly GCF_038994185.2). NCBI lineage: Eukaryota > Metazoa > Arthropoda > Arachnida > Ixodida > Ixodidae > Dermacentor > Dermacentor albipictus. The sequence goes on along the minus strand of NW_027225780.1, from coordinate 23,488 downwards.
AACGCGTTTTAAGCATGAATATGACACTTTTGGTATACGAGGATGCAGTTTTCTGCAAAACCACACGATATGCATGCAAATGGTGCTTTTGGCAGAACGCGCTTGTGGATTTCTACCAAACGACGTGAAAAGCATGTCAATGCTGCTCTTTTTAGAACCCGCACACGGATTTGTGCCAAAACGCGTTTTAAGCATGAATATGACACTTTTGGTAGACGAGTATGCAGTTTTCTGCAAAACTACACGATATGCATGCAAATGGTGCTTTTGGCAGAACGCGCGTGTGGATTTCTACCAAACGACGTGAAAAGCATGCCAATGCTGCTCTTTTTAGAACCCGCACATGGATTTGTGCCAAAACGCGTTTTAAGCATGAATATGACACTTTTGGTAGACGAGTATGCAGTTTTCTGCAAAACTACACGATATGCATGCAAATGGTGCTTTTGGCAGAACGCGCGTGTTGATTTCTACCAAACGACGTGAAAAGCATGCCAATGCTGCTCTTTTTCGAACCCGCACATGGATTTGTGCCAAAACGCGTTTTAAGCATGAATATGACACTTTTGGTAGACGAGTATGCAGTTTTCTGCAAAACTACACGATATGCATGCAAATGGTGCTTTTGGCAGAACGCGCGTGTGGATTTCTACCAAACGACGTGAAAAGCGTGCCAATGCTGCTCTTTTTAGAACCCGCACATGGATTTGTGCCAAAACGCGTTTTAAGCATGAATATGACACTTTTGGTAGACGAGTATGCAGTTTTCTGCAAAACTACACGATATGCATGCAAATGGTGCTTTTGGCAGAACGCGCGTGTGGATTTCTACCAAACGACGTGAAAAGCATGCCAATGCTGCTCTTTTTAGCACCCGCACATGGATTTGTGCCAAAACGCGTTTTAAGCATGAATACGCAACTTTTGGTAGACGAGGATGCAGTTTTCTGCAAAACCACACGATATGCATGCAAATGACGCTTTTGGCAGAACGCGCGTGTGGATTTCTACCAAACGACGTGAAAAGCATGCCGATGCTGCTCATTTTAGCACCCGCACATGGATTTGTGCCAAAACGCGTTTTAAGCATGAATATGACACTTTTGGTATACGAGGATGCAGTTTTCTGCAAAACCACACGATATGCATGCAAATGGTGCTTTTGGCAGAACGCGCTTGTGGATTTCTACCAAACGACGTGAAAAGCATGTCAATGCTGCTCTTTTTAGAACCCGCACACGCATTTGTGCCAAAACGCGTTTTAAGCATGAATATGACACTTTTGGTAGACGAGTATGCAGTTTTCTGCAAAACTACACGATATGCATGCAAATGGTGCTTTTGGCAGAACGCGCGTGTGGATTTCTACCAAACGACGTGAAAAGCATGCCAATGCTGCTCTTTTTAGCACCCGCACATGGATTTGTACCAAAACGCGTTTTAAGCATGAATATGACACTTTTGGTAGACGAGGATGCAGTTTTCTGCAAAACCACACGATATGCATGCAAATAGTGCTTTTGGCAGAACGCGCGTGTGGATTTCTACCAAACGACGTGAAAAGCATGCCAATGCTGCTCTTTTTAGAACCCGCACATGAATTTGTGCCAAAACGCGTTTTAAGCATGAATATGACACTTTTGGTAGACGAGTATGCAGTTTTCTGCAAAACTACACGATATGCATGCAAATGGTGCTTTTGGCAGAACGCGCGTGTGGATTTCTACCAAACGACGTGAAAAGCATGCCAATGCTGCTCTTTTTCGAACCCGCACATGGATTTGTGCCAAAACGCGTTTTAAGCATGAATATGACACTTTTGGTAGGACGAGTATGCAGTTTTCTGCAAAACTACACGATATGCATGCAAATGGTGCTTTTGGCAGAACGCGCGTGTGGATTTCTACCAAACGACGTGAAAAGCATGCCAATGCTGCTCTTTTTAGAACCCGCACATGGATTTGTGCCAAAACGCGTTTTAAGCATGTATATGACACTTTTGGTAGACGAGTATGCAGTTTTCTGCAAAACTACACGATATGCATGCAAATGACGCTTTTGGCAGAACGCGCGTGTGGATTTCTACCAAACGACGTGAAAAGCATGCCGATGCTGCTCATTTTAGCACCCGCACATGGATTTGTGCCAAAACGCGTTTTAAGCATGAATATGACACTTTTGGTATACGAGGATGCAGTTTTCTGCAAAACCACACGATATGCATGCAAATGGTGCTTTTGGCAGAACGCGCTTGTGGATTTCTACCAAACGACGTGAAAAGCATGTCAATGCTGCTCTTTTTAGAACCCGCACACGGATTTGTGCCAAAACGCGTTTTAAGCATGAATATGACACTTTTGGTAGACGAGTATGCAGTTTTCTGCAAAACTACACGATATGCATGCAAATGGTGCTTTTGGCAGAACGCGCGTGTGGATTTCTACCAAACGACGTGAAAAGCATGCCAATGCTGCTCTTTTTAGCACCCGCACATGGATTTGTGCCAAAACGCGTTTTAAGCATGAATATGACACTTTTGGTAGACGAGGATGCAGTTTTCTGCAAAACCACACGATATGCATGCAAATAGTGCTTTTGGCAGAACGCGCGTGTGGATTTCTACCAAACGACGTGAAAAGCATGCCAATGCTGCTCTTTTTAGAACCCGCACATGGATTTGTGCCAAAACGCGTTTTAAGCATGAATATGACACTTTTGGTAGACGAGTATGCAGTTTTCTGCAAAACTACACGATATGCATGCAAATGGTGCTTTTGGCAGAACGCGCGTGTGGATTTCTACCAAACGACGTGAAAAGCATGCCAATGCTGCTCTTTTTCGAACCCGCACATGGATTTGTGCCAAAACGCGTTTTAAGCATGAATATGACACTTTTGGTAGACGAGTATGCAGTTTTCTGCAAAACTACACGATATGCATGCAAATGGTGCTTTTGGCAGAACGCGCGTGTGGATTTCTACCAAACGACGTGAAAAGCATGCCAATGCTGCTCTTTTAGAACCCGCACATGGATTTGTGCCAAAACGCGTTTTAAGCATGAATATGACACTTTTGGTAGACGAGTATGCAGTTTTCTCCAAAACTACACGATAAGCATGCAAATGGTGCTTTTGGCAGAACGCGCGTGTGGATTTCTACCAAACGACGTGAAAAGCATGCCAATGCTGCTCTTTTTAGCACCCGCACATGGATTTGTGCCAAAACGCGTTTTAAGCATGAATACGCAACTTTTGGTAGACGAGGATGCAGTTTTCTGCAAAACCACACGATATGCATGCAAATGACGCTTTTGGCAGAACGCGCGTGTGGATTTCTACCAAACGACGTGAAAAGCATGCCGATGCTGCTCATTTTAGCACCCGCACATGGATTTGTGCCAAAACGCGTTTTAAGCATGAATATGACACTTTTGGTATACGAGGATGCAGTTTTCTGCAAAACCACACGATATGCATGCAAATGGTGCTTTTGGCAGAACGCGCTTGTGGATTTCTACCAAACGACGTGAAAAGCATGTCAATGCTGCTCTTTTTAGAACCCGCACACGGATTTGTGCCAAAACGCGTTTTAAGCATGAATATGACACTTTTGGTAGACGAGTATGCAGTTTTCTGCAAAACTACACGATATGCATGCAAATGGTGCTTTTCGCAGAACGCGCGTGTGGATTTCTACCAAACGACGTGAAAAGCATGCCAATGCTGCTCTTTTTAGCACCCGCACATGGATTTGTGCCAAAACGCGTTTTAAGCATGAATATGACACTTTTGGTAGACGAGGATGCAGTTTTCTGCAAAACCACACGATATGCATGCAAATAGTGCTTTTGGCAGAACGCGCGTGTGGATTTCTACCAAACGACGTGAAAAGCATGCCAATGCTGCTCTTTTTAGAACCCGCACATGGATTTGTGCCAAAACGCGTTTTAAGCATGAATATGACACTTTTGGTAGACGAGTATGCAGTTTTCTGCAAAACTACACGATATGCATGCAAATGGTGCTTTTGGCAGAACGCGCGTGTGGATTTCTACCAACCGACGTGAAAAGCATGCCAATGCTGCTCTTTTTAGAACCCGCACATGGATTTGTGCCAAAACGCGTTTTAAGCATGAATATGACACTTTTGGTAGACGAGTATGCAGTTTCTCTGCAAAACTACACGATGTGCATGCAAATGGTGCTTTTGGCAGAACGCGCGTGTGTATTTCTACCAAACGACGTGAAAAGCATGCCAATGCTGCTCTTTTTAGAACCCGCACATGGATTTGCGCCAAAACGCGTTTTAAGCATGAATATGACACTTTTGGTAGACGAGTATGCAGTTTTCTGCAAAACTACACGATATGCATGCAAATGGTGCTTTTGGCAGAACGCGCGTGTGGATTTCTACCAAACGACGTGAAAAGCATGCCAATGCTGCTCTTTTTAGAACCCGCACATGGATTTGTGCCAAAACGCGTTTTAAGCATGAATATGACACTTTTGGTAGACGAGTATGCAGTTTTCTGCAAAACTACACGATGTGCATGCAAATGGTGCTTTTGGCAGAACGCGCGTGTGTATTTCTACCAAACGACGTGAAAAGCATGCCAATGCTGCTCTTTTTAGCACCCGCACATGGATTTGTGCCAAAACGCGTTTTAAGCATGAATACGCAACTTTTGGTAGACGAGGATGCAGTTTTCTGCAAAACCACACGATATGCATGCAAATGACGCTTTTGGCAGAACGCGCGTGTGGATTTCTACCAAACGACGTGAAAAGCATGCCGATGCTGCTCATTTTAGCACCCGCACATGGATTTGTGCCAAAACGCGTTTTAAGCATGAATATGACACTTTTGGTATACGAGGATGCAGTTTTCTGCAAAACCACACGATATGCATGCAAATGGTGCTTTTGGCAGAACGCGCTTGTGGATTTCTACCAAACGACGTGAAAAGCATGTCAATGCTGCTCTTTTTAGAACCCGCACACGGATTTGTGCCAAAACGCGTTTTAAGCATGAATATGACACTTTTGGTAGACGAGTATGCCGTTTTCTGCAAAACTACACGATATGCATGCAAATGTGCTTTTGGCAGAACGCGCGTGTGGATTTCTACCAAACGACGTGAAAAGCATGCCAATGCTGCTCTTTTTAGCACCCGCACATGGATTTGTGCCAAAACACGTTTTAAGCATGAATATGACACTTTTGGTAGACGAGGATGCAGTTTTCTGCAAAACCACACGATATGCATGCAAATAGTGCTTTTGGCAGAACGCGCGTGTGGATTTCTACCAAACGACGTGAAAAGCATGCCAATGCTGCTCTTTTTAGAACCCGCACATGGATTTGTGCCAAAACGCGTTTTAAGCATGAATATGACACTTTTGGTAGACGAGTATGCAGTTTTCTGCAAAACTACACGATATGCATGCAAATGGTGCTTTTGGCAGAACGCGCGTGTGGATTTCTACCAAACGACGTGAAAAGCATGCCAATGCTGCTCTTTTTCGAACCCGCACATGGATTTGTGCCAAAACGCGTTTTAAGCATGAATATGACACTTTTGGTAGACGAGTATGCAGTTTCTGCAAAACTACACGATATGCATGCAAATGGTGCTTTTGGCAGAACGCGCGTGTGGATTTCTACCAAACGACGTGAAAAGCATGCCAATGCTGCTCTTTTTAGAACCCGCACATGGATTTGTGCCAAAACGCGTTTTAAGCATGTATATGACACTTTTGGTAGACGAGTATGCAGTTTTCTGCAAAACTACACGATATGCATGCAAATGGTGCTTTTGGCAGAACGCGCGTTTGGATTTCTACCAAACGACGTGAAAAGCATGCCAATGCTGCTCTTTTTAGCACCCGCACATGGATTTGTGCCAAAACGCGTTTTAAGCATGAATACGCAACTTTTGGTAGACGAGGATGCAGTTTTCTGCAAAACCACACGATATGCATGCAAATGACGCTTTTGGCAGAACGCGCGTGTGGATTTCTACCAAACGACGTGAAAAGCATGCCGTTGCTGCTCATTTTAGCACCCGCACATGGATTTGTGCCAAAACGCGTTTTAAGCATGAATATGACACTTTTGGTATACGAGGATGCAGTTTTCTGCAAAACCACACGATATGCATGCAAATGGTGCTTTTGGCAGAACGCGCTTGTGGATTTCTACCAAACGACGTGAAAAGCATGTCAATGCTGCTCTTTTTAGAACGCGCACACGGATTTGTGCCAAAACGCGTTTTAAGCATGAATATGACACTTTTGGTAGACGAGTATGCAGTTTTCTGCAAAACTACACGATATGCATGCAAATGGTGCTTTTGGCAGAACGCGCGTGTGGATTTCTACCAAACGACGTGAAAAGCATGCCAATGCTGCTCTTTTTAGCACCCGCACATGGATTTGTGCCAAAACGCGTTTTAAGCATGAATATGACACTTTTGGTAGACGAGGATGCAGTTTTCTGCAAAACCACACGATATGCATGCAAATAGTGCTTTTGGCAGAACGCGCGTGTGGATTTCTACCAAACGACGTGAAAAGCATGCCAATGCTGCTCTTTTTAGAACCCGCACATGAATTTGTGCCAAAACGCGTTTTAAGCATGAATATGACACTTTTGGTAGACGAGTATGCAGTTTTCTGCAAAACTACACGATATGCATGCAAATGGTGCTTTTGGCAGAACGCGCGTGTGGATTTCTACCAAACGACGTGAAAAGCATGCCAATGCTGCTCTTTTTCGAACCCGCACATGGATTTGTGCCAAAACGCGTTTTAAGCATGAATATGACACTTTTGGTAGACGAGTATGCAGTTTTCTGCAAAACTACACGATATGCATGCAAATGGTGCTTTTGGCAGAACGCGCGTGTGGATTTCTACCAAACGACGTGAAAAGCATGCCAATGCTGCTCTTTTTAGAACCCGCACATGGATTTGTGCCAAAACGCGTTTTAAGCATGAATATGACACTTTTGGTAGACGAGTATGCAGTTTTCTGCAAAACTACACGATATGCATGCAAATGGTGCTTTTGGCAGAACGCGCGTGTGGATTTCTACCAAACGACGTGAAAAGCATGCCAAGGCTGCTCTTTTTAGCACCCGCACATGGATTTGTGCCAAAACGCGTTTTAAGCATGAATACGCAACTTTTGGTAGACGAGGATGCAGTTTTCTGCAAAACCACACGATATGCATGCAAATGACGCTTTTGGCAGAACGCGCGTGTGGATTTCTACCAAACGACGTGAAAAGCATGCCGATGCTGCTCATTTTAGCACCCGCACATGGATTTGTGCCAAAACGCGTTTTTAAGCATGAATATGACACTTTTGGTATACGAGGATGCAGTTTTCTGCAAAACCACACGAAATGCATGCAAATGGTGCTTTTGGCAGAACGCGCTTGTGGATTTCTACCAAACGACGTGAAAAGCATGTCAATGCTGCTCTTTTTAGAACCCGCACACGGATTTGTGCCAAAACGCGTTTTAAGCATGAATATGACACTTTTGGTAGACGAGTATGCAGTTTTCTGCAAAACTACACGATATGCATGCAAATGGTGCTTTTGGCAGAACGCGCGTGTGGATTTCTACCAAACGACGTGAAAAGCATGCCAATGCTGCTCTTTTTAGCACCCGCACATGGATTTGTGCCAAAACGCGTTTTAAGCATGAATATGACACTTTTGGTAGACGAGGATGCAGTTTTCTGCAAAACCACACGATATGCATGCAAATAGTGCTTTTGGCAGAACGCGCGTGTGGATTTCTACCAAACGACGTGAAAAGCATGCCAATGCTGCTCTTTTTAGAACCCGCACATGGATTTGTGCCAAAACGCGTTTTAAGCATGAATATGACACTTTTGGTAGACGAGTATGCAGTTTTCTGCAAAACTACACGATATGCATGCAAATGGTGCTTTTGGCAGAACGCGCGTGTGGATTTCTACCAAACGACGTGAAAAGCATGCCAAGGCTGCTCTTTTTAGCACCCGCACATGGATTTGTGCCAAAACGCGTTTTAAGCATGAATACGCAACTTTTGGTAGACGAGGATGCAGTTTTCTGCAAAACCACACGATATGCATGCAAATGACGCTTTTGGCAGAACGCGCGTGTGGATTTCTACCAAACGACGTGAAAAGCATGCCGATGCTGCTCATTTTAGCACCCGCACATGGATTTGTGCCAAAACGCGTTTTAAGCATGAATATGACACTTTTGGTATACGAGGATGCAGTTTTCTGCAAAACCACACGATATGCATGCAAATGGTGCTTTTGGCAGAACGCGCTTGTGGATTTCTACCAAACGACGTGAAAAGCATGTCAATGCTGCTCTTTTAGAACCCGCACACGGATTTGTGCCAAAACGCGTTTTAAGCATGAATATGACACTTTTGGTAGACGAGTATGCAGTTTTCTGCAAAACTACACGATATGCATGCAAATGGTGCTTTTGGGAGAACGCGCGTGTGGATTTCTACCAAACGACGTGAAAAGCATGCCAATGCTGCTCTTTTTAGCACCCGCACATGGATTTGTGCCAAAACGCGTTTTAAGCATGAATATGACACTTTTGGTAGACGAGGATGCAGTTTTCTGCAAAACCACACGATATGCATGCAAATAGTGCTTTTGGCAGAACGCGCGTGTGGATTTCTACCAAACGACGTGAAAAGCATGCCAATGCTGCTCTTTTTAGAACCCGCCACATGGATTTGTGCCAAAACGCGTTTTAAGCATGAATATGACACTTTTGGTAGACGAGTATGCAGTTTTCTGCAAAACTACACGATATGCATGCAAATGGTGCTTTTGGCAGAACGCGCGTGTGGATTTCTACCAAACGACGTGAAAAGCATGCCAATGCTGCTCTTTTTAGCACCCGCACATGGATTTGTGCCAAAACGCGTTTTAAGCATGAATATGCAACTTTTGGTAGACGAGGATGCAGTTTTCTGCAAAACCACACGATATGCGTGCAAATGACGCTTTTGGCAGAACGCGCGTGTGGATTTCTACCAAACGACGTGAAAAGCATGCCAATGCTGCTCTTTTTTAGCACCCGCACATGGATTTGTGCCAAAACGCGTTTTAAGCATGAATATGCAACTTTTGGTAGACGAGGACGCAGTTTTCTGCAAAACCACACGATATGCATGCAAATGGTGCTTTTGGCAGAACGCGCGTGTGGATTTCTACCAAACGACGTGAAAAGCATGCCAATGCTGCTCTTTTTAGAACCCGCACATGGATTTGTGCCAAAACGCGTTCTAAGCATGAATATGACACTTTTGGTAGACGAGGATGCAGTTTTCTGCAAAACCACACGATATGCATGCAAATGGTGCTTTTGGCAGAACGCGCGTGTGGATTTCTACCAAACGACGTGAAAAGCATGCCAATGCTGCTCTTTTTAGCACCCACACATGGATTTGTGCCAAAACGCGTTTTAAGCATGAATATGCAACTTTTGGTAGACGAGGATGCAGTTTTCTGCAAAACCACACGATATGCATGCAAATGACGCTTTTGGCAGAACGCGCGTGTGGATTTCTACCAAACGACGTGAAAAGCATGCCAATGCTGCTCTTTTTAGCACCCGCACATGGATTTGTGCCAAAACGCGTTTTAAGCATGAATATGCAACTTTTGGTAGACGAGGATGCAGTTTTCTGCAAAACCACACGATATGCATGCAAATGACGCTTTTGGCAGAACGCGCGTGTGGATTTCTACCAAACGACGTGAAAAGCATGCCAATGCTGCTCTTTTTAGAACCCGCACGTGGATTTGTGCCAAAACGCGTTTTCCGCATGAATATGACACTTTTGGTAGACGAGGATGCAGTTTTCTGCAAAAACCACACGATATGCATGCAAATGGTGCTTTTGGCAGAACGCGCGTGTGGATTTCTAACCAAACGACGTGAAAAGCATGCCAATGCTGCTTTTTTTAGAACCCGCACATGGATTTGTGCCAAAACGCGTTTTAAGCATGAATATGACACTTTTGGTAGACGAGGATGCAGTTTTCTGCAAAACCACACGATATGCATGCAAATGACGCTTTTGGCAGAACGTGCGTGTGGATTTCTACCAAACGACGTGAAAAGCATGCCAATGCTGCTCTTTTTAGCACCCGCACATGGATTTGTGCCAAAACGCGTTTTAAGCATGAATATGCAATTTTTGGTAGACGAGGATGCAATTTTCTGCAAAACCACACGATATGCATGCAAATGACGCTTTTGGCAGAACGCGCGTGTGGATTTCTACCAAACGACGTGAAAAGCATGCCAATGCTGCTCTTTTTAGCACCCGCACATGGATTTGTGCCAAAACGCGTTTTAAGCATGAATATGACACTTTTGGTAGACGAGGATGCAGTTTTCTGCAAAACCACACGATATGCATGCAAATGGTGCTTTTGGCAGAACGCGCATGTGGATTTCTACCAAACGACGTGAAAAGCATGCCAATGCTGCTCTTTTTAGTACCCGCACATGGATTTGTGCCAAAACGCGTTTTAAGCATGAATATGCAACTTTTGGTAGACGAGGATGCAGTTTTCTGCAAAACCACACGATATGCGTGCAAATGACGCTTTTGGCAGAACGCGCGTGTGGATTTCTACCAAACGACGTGAAAAGCATGCCAATGCTGCTCTTTTTAGTACCCCGCACATGGATTTGTGCCAAAACGCGTTTAAAGCATGAATATGCAACTTTTGGTAGACGAGGATGCAGTTTTCTACAAAACCACACGATATGCATGCAAATGGTGCTTTTGGCAGAACGCGCGTGTGGATTTCTACCAAACGACGTGAAAAGCATGCCAATGCTGCTCTTTTTAGAACCCGCACATGGATTTGTGCCAAAACGCGTTTTAAGCATGAATATGACACTTTTGGTAGACGAGGATGCAGTTTTCTGCAAAACCACACGATATGCATGCAAATGGTGCTTTTGGCAGAACGCGCGTGTGGATTTCTACCAAACGACGTGAAAAGCATGCCAATGCTGCTCTTTTTAGCACCCGCACATGGATTTGTGCCAAAACGCGTTTTAAGCATGAGTATGCAACTTTTGGTAGACGAGGATGCAGTTTTCTGCAAAACCACACGATATGCATGCAAATGAAGCTTTTGGCAGAACGTGCGTGTGGATTTCTACCAAACGACGTGAAAAGCATGCCAATGCTGCTCTTTTTAGCACCCGCACATGGATTTGTGCCAAAACGCGTTTTAAGCATGAATATGCAACTTTTGGTAGACGAGGATGCAATTTTCTGCAAAACCACACGATATGCATGCAAATGACGCTTTTGGCAGAACGCGCGTGTGGATTTCTACCAAACGACGTGAAAAGCATGCCAATGCTGCTCTTTTTAGCACCCGCACATGGATTTGTGCCAAAACGCGTTTTAAGCATGAATATGACACTTTTGGTAGACGAGGATGCAGTTTTCTGCAAAACCACACGATATGCATGCAAATGGTGCTTTTGGCAGAACGCGCATGTGGATTTCTACCAAACGACGTGAAAAGCATGCCAATGCTGCTCTTTTTAGCACCCGCACATGGATTTGTGCCAAAACGCGTTTTAAGCATGAATATGCAACTTTTGGTAGACGAGGATGCAGTTTTCTGCAAAACCACACGATATGCGTGCAAATGACGCTTTTGGCAGAACGCGCGTGTGGATTTCTACCAAACGACGTGAAAAGCATGCCAATGCTGCTCTTTTTAGTACCCGCACATGGATTTGTGCCAAAACGCGTTTAAAGCATGAATATGCAACTTTTGGTAGACGAGGATGCAGTTTTCTGCAAAACCACACGATATGCATGCAAATGGTGCTTTTGGCAGAACGCGCGTGTGGATTTCTACCAAACGACGTGAAAAGCATGCCAATGCTGCTCTTTTTAGAACCCGCACATGGATTTGTGCCAAAACGCGTTTTAAGCATGAATATGACACTTTTGGTAGACGAGGATGCAGTTTTCTGCAAAACCACACGATATGCATGCAAATGGTGCTTTTGGCAGAACGCGCGTGTGGATTTCTACCAAACGACGTGAAAAGCATGCCAATGCTGCTCTTTTTAGCACCCGCACATGGATTTGTGCCAAAACGCGTTTTAAGCATGAATATGCAACTTTTGGTAGACGAGGATGCAGTTTTCTGCAAAACCACACGATATGCATGCAAATGACGCTTTTGGCAGAACGCGCGTGTGGATTTCTACCAAACGACGTGAAAAGCATGCCAATGCTGCTCTTTTTAGCACCCGCACATGGATTTGTGCCAAAACGCGTTTTAAGCAAGAATATGCAACTTTTGGTAGACGAGGATGCAGTTTTCTGCAAAACCACACGATATGCATGCAAATGACGCTTTTGGCAGAACGCGCGTGTGGATTTCTACCAAACGACGTGAAAAGCATGCCAATGCTGCTCTTTTTAGAACCCGCACGTGGATTTGTGCCAAAACGCGTTTTAAGCATGAATATGACACTTTTGGTAGACGAGGATGCAGTTTTCTGCAAAAACCGCACGATATGCATGCAAATGGTGCTTTTGGCAGAACGCGCGTGTGGATTTCTACCAAACGACGTGAAAAGCATGCCAATGCTGCTTTTTTTAGAACCCGCACATGGATTTGTGCCAAAACGCGTTTTAAGCATGAATATGACACTTTTGGTAGACGAGGATGCAGTTTTCTGCAAAACCACACGATATGCATGCAAATGACGCTTTTGGCAGAACACGCGTGTGGATTTCTACCAGACGACGTGAAAAGCATGCCAATGCTGCTCTTTTCAGCACCCGCACATGGATTTGTGCCAAAACGCGTTTTAAGCATGAATATGACACTTTTGGTAGACGAGGATGCAGTTTTCTGCAAAACCACACGATATGCATGCAAATGGTTCTTTTTGCAGAACGCGCGTGTGGATTTCTACCAAACGACGTGAAAAGCATGCCAATGCTGCTCTTTTTAGAACCCGCACATGGATTTGTGCCAAAACGCGTTTTAAGCATGAATATGACACTTTTGGTAGACGAGGATGCAGTTTTTTGCAAAACCACACGATATGCATGCAAATGGTGCTTTTGGCAGAACGCGCATGTGGATTTCTACCAAACGACGTGAAAAGCATGCCAATGCTGCTCTTTTTAGCACCCGCACATGGATTTGTGCCAAAACGCGTTTAAGCATGAATATGCAACTTTTGGTAGACGAGGATGCAGTTTTCTGCAAAACCACACGATATGCGTGCAAATGACGCTTTTGGCAGAACGCGCGTGTGGATTTCTACCAAACGACGTGAAAAGCATGCCAATGCTGCTCTTTTTAGCACCCGCACATGGATTTGTGCCAAAACGCGTTTTAAGCATGAATATGCAACTTTTGGTAGACGAGGATGCAGTTTTCTGCAAAACCACACGATATGCATGCAAATGGTGCTTTTGGCAGAACGCGCGTGTGGATTTCTACCAAACGACGTGAAAAGCATGCCAATGCCGCTCTTTTTAGAACCCGCACATGGATTTGTGCCAAAACGCGTTCTAAGCATGAATATGACACTTTTGGTAGACGAGGATGCAGTTTTCTGCAAAACCACACGATATGCATGCAAATGGTGCTTTTGGCAGAACGCGCGTGTGGATTTCTACCAAACGACGTGAAAAGCATGCCAATGCTGCTCTTTTTAGCACCCGCACATGGATTTGTGCCAAACGCGTTTTAAGCATGAATATGCAACTTTTGGTAGACGAGGATGCAGTTTTCTGCAAAACCACACGATATGCATGCAAATGACGCTTTTGGCAGAACGCGCGTGTGGATTTCTACCAAACGACGTGAAAAGCATGCCAATGCTGCTCTTTTTAGCACCCGCACATGGATTTGTGCCAAAACGCGTTTTAAGCATGAATATGCAACTTTTGGTAGACGAGGATGCAGTTTTCTGCAAAACCACACGATATGCATGCAAATGACGCTTTTGGCAGAACGCGCGTGTGGATTTCTACCAAACGACGTGAAAAGCATGCCAATGCTGCTCTTTTTAGAACCCGCACGTGGATTTGTGCCAAACGCGTTTTAAGCATGAATATGACACTTTTGGTAGACGAGGATGCAGTTTTCTGCAAAACCACACGATATGCATGCAAATGGTGCTTTTGGCAGAACGCGCGTGTGGATTTCTACCAAACGACGTGAAAAGCATGCCAATGCTGCTTTTTTTAGAACCCGCACATGGATTTGTGCCAAAACGCGTTTTAAGCATGAATATGACACTTTTGGTAGACGAGGATGCAGTTTTCTGCAAAACCACACGATATGCATGCAAATGACGCTTTTGGCAGAACGTGCGTGTGGATTTCTACCAAACGACGTGAAAAGCATGCCAATGCTGCTCTTTTTAGCACCCGCACATGGATTTGTGCCAAAACGCGTTTTAAGCATGAATATGCAACTTTTGGTAGACGAGGATGCAATTTTCTGCAAAACCACACGATATGCATGCAAATGACGCTTTGGCAGAACGCGCGTGTGGATTTCTACCAAACGACGTGAAAAGCATGCCAATGCTGCTCTTTTTAGCACCCGCACATGGATTTGTGCCAAAACGCGTTTTAAGCATGAATATGACACTTTTGGTAGACGAGGATGCAGTTTTCTGCAAAACCACACGATATGCATGCAAATGGTGCTTTTGGCAGAACGCGCATGTGGATTTCTACCAAACGACGTGAAAAGCATGCCAATGCTGCTCTTTTTAGCACCCGCACATGGATTTGTGCCAAAACGCGTTTTAAGCATGAATATGCAACTTTTGGTAGACGAGGATGCAGTTTTCTGCAAAACCACACGATATGCGTGCAAATGACGCTTTTGGCAGAACGCGCGTGTGGATTTCTACCAAACGACGTGAAAAGCATGCCAATGCTGCTCTTTTTAGCACCCGCACATGGATTTGTGCCAAAACGCGTTTTAAGCATGAATATGCAACTTTTGGTAGACGAGGATGCAGTTTTCTGCAAAACCACACGATATGCATGCAAATGGTGCTTTTGGCAGAACGCGCGTGTGGATTTCTACCAAACGACGTGAAAAGCATGCCAATGCTGCTCTTTTTAGAACCCGCACATGGATTTGTGCCAAAACGCGTTTTAAGCATGAATATGACACTTTTGGTAGACGAGGATGCAGTTTTCTGCAAAACCACACGATATGCATGCAAATGGTGCTTTTGCAGAACGCGCGTGTGGATTTCTACCAAACGACGTGAAAAGCATGCCAATGCTGCTCTTTTAGCACCCGCACATGGATTTGTGCCAAAACGCGTTTTAAGCATGAATATGCAACTTTTGGTAGACGAGGATGCAGTTTTCTACAAAACCACACGATATGCATGCAAATGACGCTTTTGGCAGAACGCGCGTGTGGATTTCTACCAAACGACGTGAAAAGCATGCCAATGCTGCTCTTTTTAGCACCCGCACATGGATTTGTGCCAAAACGCGTTTTAAGCATGAATATGCAACTTTTGGTAGACGAGGATGCAGTTTTCTGCAAAACCACACGATATGCATGCAAATGACGCTTTTGGCAGAACGCGCGTGTGGATTTCTACCAAACGACGTGAAAAGCATGCCAATGCTGCTCTTTTTAGAACCCGCACGTGGATTTGTGCCAAAACGCGTTTTAAGCATGAATATGACACTTTTGGTAGACGAGGATGCAGTTTTCTGCAAAACCGCACGATATGCATGCAAATGGTGCTTTTGGTAGAACGCGCGTGTGGATTTCTACCAAACGACGTGAAAAGCATGCCAATGCTGCTTTTTTTAGAACCCGCACATGGATTTGTGCCAAAACGCGTTTTAAGCATGAATATGGCACTTTGGTAGACGAGGATGCAGTTTTCTGCAAAACCACACGATATGCATGCAAATGACGCTTTTGGCAGAACGCGCGTGTGGATTTCTACCAAACGACGTGAAAAGCATGCCAATGCTGCTCTTTTCAGCACCCGCACATGGATTTGTGCCAAAACGCGTTTTAAGCATGAATATGACACTTTTGGTAGACGAGGATGCAGTTTTCTGCAAAACCACACGATATGCATGCAAATGGTTCTTTTTGCAGAACGCGCGTGTGGATTTCTACCAAACGACGTGAAAAGCATGCCAATGCTGCTCTTTTTAGAACCCTCACATGGATTTGTGCCAAAACGCGTTTTAAGCATGAATATGACACTTTTGGTAGACGAGGATGCAGTTTTTTACAAAACCACACGATGTGCATGCAAATGGTGCTTTTGGCAGAACGCGCGTGTGGATTTCTACCAAACGACGTGAAAAGCATGCAATGCTGCTCTTTTTAGAACCCGCACATGGATTTGTGCCAAAACGCGTTTTAAGCATGAATATGACACTTTTGGTAGACGAGGATGCAGTTTTCTGCAAAACCACACGATATGCATGCAAATGGTGCTTTTGGCAGAATGCGCGTGTGGATTTCTACCAAACGACGTGAAAAGCATGCCAATGCTGCTCTTTTTAGCACCCGCACATGGATTTGTGCCAAAACGCGTTTTAAGCATGAATATGCAACTTTTGGTAGACGAGGATGCAGTTTTCTGCAAAACCACACGATATGCATGCAAATGACGCTTTTGGCAGAACGCGCGTGTGGATTTCTACCAAACGACGTGAAAAGCATGCCAATGCTGCTCTTTTTAGAACCCGCACATGGATTTGTGCCAAAAACGCGTTTTTAAGCATGAATATGACACTTTTGGTAGACGAGGATGCAGTTTTCTGCAAAACCACACGATATGCATGCAAATGGTGCTTTTGGCAGAACGCGCGTGTGGATTTCTACCAAACGACGTGAAAAGCATGCCAATGCTGCTCTTTTTAGCACCCGCACATGGATTTGTGCCAAAACGCGTTTTAAGCATGAATATGCAACTTTTGGTAGACGAGGATGCAGTTTTCTGCAAAACCACACGATATGCATGCAAATGACGCTTTTGGCAGAACGCGCGTGTGGATTTCTACCAAACGACGTGAAAAGCATGCCAATGCTGCTCTTTTTAGCACCCGCACCATGGATTTGTGCCAAAACGCGTCTTATGCATGAATATGCAACTTTTGGTAGACGAGGATGCAGTTTTCTGCAAAACCACACGATATGCATGCAAATGGACGCTTTTGGCAGAACGCCGCGTGTGGATTTCTACCAAACGACGTGAAAAGCATGCCAATGCTGCTCTTTTTAGAACCCGCACATGGATTTGTGCCAAAACGCGTTTTAAGCATGAATATGACACTTTTGGTAGACGAGGATGCAGTTTTCTGCAAGACCACATGATATGCATGCAAATGGTGCTTTTGGCAGAACGCGCGTGTGGATTTCTACCAAACGACGTGAAAAGCATGCCAATGCTGCTCTTTTAGAACCCGCACATGGATTTGTGCCAAAACGCGTTTTAAGCATGAATATGACAATTTTGGTAGACGAGGATGCAGTTTTCTACAAAACCACACGATATGCATGCAAATGGTGCTTTTGGCAGAACGCGCGTGTGGATTTCTACCAAACGACGTGAAAAGCATGCCAATGCTGCTCTTTTTAGCAACCCGCACATGGATTTGTGCCAAAACGCGTTTTAAGCATGAATATGACACTTTTGGTAGACGAGGATGCAGTTTTCTGCAAAACCACACGATATGCATGCAAATGGTGCTTTTGGCAGAACGCGCGTGTGGATTTCTACCAAACGACGTGAAAAGCATGCCAATGCTGCTCTTTTTAGCACCCGCACATGGATTTGTGCCAAAACGCGTTTTAAGCATGAATATGCAACTTTTGGTAGACGAGGATGCAGTTTTCTGCAAAACCACACGATATGCATGCAAATGACGCTTTTGGCAGAACGCGCGTGTTGATTTCTACCAAACGACGTCAAAAGCATGCCAATGCTGCTCTTTTAGAACCCGCACATGGATTTGTACCAAAACGCGTTTTAAGCATGAATATGACACTTTTGGTAGACGAGGATGCAGTTTTCTGCAAAACCACACGATATGCATGCAAATGACGCTTTTGGCAGAACGCGCGTGTGGATTTCTACCAAACGACGTGAAAAGCATGCCAATGCTGCTCTTTTTAGCACCCGCACATGGATTTGTGCCAAAACGCGTTTTAAGCATGAATATGACACTTTTGGTAGACGAGGATGCAGTTTTCTGCAAAACCACACAATATGCATGCAAATGACGCTTTTGGCAGAACGCGCGTGTTGATTTCTACCAAACGACGTCAAAAGCATGCCAATGCTGCTCTTTTTAGAATCCGCACATGGATTTGTACCAAAACGCGTTTTAAGCATGAATATGCAACTTTTGGTAGACGAGGATGCAGTTTTCTGCAAAACCACACGATATGCATGCAAATGGTGCTTTTGGCAGAACGCGCGTGTGGATTTCTACCAAACGACGTGAAAAGCATGCCTATGCTGCTCTTTTTAGCACCCGCACATGGATTTGTGCCAAAACGCGTTTTAAGCATGAATATGACACTTTTGGTAGACGAGGATGCAGTTTCCTGCAAAACCACACGATATGCATGCAAATGACGCTTTTGGCAGAACGCGCGTGTGGATTTCTACCAAACGACGTGAAAAGCATGCCAATGCTGCTCTTTTTAGCACCCGCACATGGATTTGTGCCAAAACGCGTTTTAAGCATGAATATGCAACTTTTGGTAGACGAGGATGCAGTTTCTGCAAAACCACACGATATGCATGCAAATGACGCTTTTGGCAGAACGCGCGTGTGGATTTCTACCAAACGACGTGAAAAGCATGCCAATGCTGCTCTTTTTAGAACCCGCACATGGATTTGTGCCAAAACGCGTTTTTAAGCATGAATATGCAACTTTTGGTATACGAGGATGCAGTTTTCTGCAAACCACACGATATGCATGCAAATGACGCTTTTGGCAGAACGCGCGTGTGGATTTCTACCAAACGACGTGAAAAGCATGCAATGCTGCTCTTTTTTAGAACCCGCACATGGATTTGTGCCAAAACGCGTTTTAAGCATGAATATGACACTTTTGGTAGACGAGGATGCAGTTTTCTGCAAAACCACACGATATGCATGCAAATGGTGCTTTTGGCAGAACGCGCGTGTGGGATTTCTACCAAACGACGTGAAAAGCATGCCAATGCTGCTCTTTTTAGAACCCGCACATGGATTTGTGCCAAAACGCGTTTTAAGCATGAATATGACACTTTTGGTAGACGAGGATGCAGTTTTGTGCAAAACCACACGATATGCATGCAAATGGTGCTTTTGGCAGAACGCGCGTGTGGATTTCTACCAAACGACGTGAAAAGCATGCCAATGCTGCTCTTTTTAGCACCCGCACATGGATTTGTGCCAAAACGCGTTTTAAGCATGAATATGCAACTTTTGGTAGACGAGGATGCAGTTTCTGCAAAACCACACGATATGCATGCAAATGACGCTTTTGGCAGAACGCGCGTGTGGATTTCTACCAAACGACGTGAAAAGCATGCCAATGCTGCTCTTTTTAGCACCCGCACTTGGATTTGTGCCAAAACGCGTTTTAAGCATGAATATGACACTTTTGGTAGACGAGGATGCAGTTTTCTGCAAAACCACACGATATGCATGCAAATGTGCTTTTGGCAGAACGCGCATGTGGATTTCTACCAAACGACGTGAAAAGCATGCCAATGCTGCTCTTTTTAGCACCCGCACATGGATTTGTGCCAAAACGCGTTTTAAGGCATGAATATGACACTTTTGGTAGGACGAGGATGCAGTTTTCTGCAAAACCACACGATATGCATGCAAATGGTGCTTTTGGCAGAACGCGCGTGTGGATTTCTACCAAACGACGTGAAAAGCATGCCAATGCTGCTCTTTTTAGAACCCGCACATGGATTTGTGCCAAAACGCGTTTTAAGCATGAATATGACACTTTTGGTAGACGAGGATGCAGTTTTCTGCAAAACCACACGATATGCATGCAAATGGTGCTTTTGGCAGAACGCGCATGTGGATTTCTACCAAACGACGTGAAAAGCATGCCAATGCTGCTCTTTTAGCACCCGCACATGGATTTGTGCCAAAACGCGTTTAAGCATGAATATGACACTTTTGGTAGACGAGGATGCAGTTTTCTGCAAAACCACACGATATGCATGCAAATGACGCTTTTGGCAGAACGCGCGTGTGGATTTCTACCAAACGACGTGAAAAGCATGCCAATGCTGCTCTTTTTAGAACCCGCACATGGATTTGTGCCAAAACGCGTTTTAAGCATGAATATGACACTTTTGGTAGACGAGGATGCAGTTTTCTGCAAAACCACACGATATGCATGCAAATGGTGCTTTTGGCAGAACGCGCGTGTGGATTTCTACCAAACGACGTGAAAAGCATGCCAATGCTGCTCTTTTTAGCACCCGCACATGGATTTGTGCCAAAACGCGTCTTATACATGAATATGCAACTTTTGGTAGACGAGGATGCAGTTTTCTGCAAAACCCACACGATATGCATGCAAATGGTGCTTTTGGCAGAACGCGCGTGTGGATTTCTACCAAACGACGTGAAAAGCATGCCAATGCTGCTCTTTTTAGCACCCGCACATGGATTTGTGCCAAAACGCGTCTTATGCATGAATATGCAACTTTTGGTAGACGAGGATGCAGTTTTTCTGCAAAACCACACGATATGCATGCAAATGACGCTTTTGGCAGAACGCGCGTGTGGATTTCTACCAAACGACGTGAAAAGCATGCCAATGCTGCTCTTTTTAGAACCCGCACATGGATTTGTGCCAAAACGCGTTTAAAGCATGAATATGACACTTTTGGTAGACGAGGATGCAGTTTTCTGCAAGACCACATGATATGCATGCAAATGGTGCTTTTGGCAGAACGCGCGTGTGGATTTCTACCAAACGACGTGAAAAGCATGCCAATGCTGCTCTTTTTAGAACCCGCACATGGATTTGTGCCAAAACGCGTTTTAAGCATGAATATGACAATTTTGGTAGACGAGGATGCAGTTTTCTACAAAACCACACGATATGCATGCAAATGGTGCTTTTGGCAGAACGCGCGTGTGGATTTCTACCAAACGACGTGAAAAGCATGCCAATGCTGCTCTTTTTAGCACCCGCACATGGATTTGTGCCAAAACGCGTTTTAAGCATGAATATGACACTTTTGGTAGACGAGGATGCAGTTTTCTGCAAAACCACACGATATGCATGCAAATGGTGCTTTTGGCAGAACGCGCGTGTGGATTTCTACCAAACGACGTGAAAAGCATGCCAATGCTGCTCTTTTTAGCACCCGCACATGGATTTGTGCCAAAACGCGTTTTAAGCATGAATATGCAACTTTTGGTAGACGAGGATGCAGTTTTCTGCAAAACCACACGATATGCATGCAAATGACGCTTTTGGCAGAACGCGCGTGTTGATTTCTACCAAACGACGTCAAAAGCATGCCAATGCTGCTCTTTTTAGAACCCGCACATGGATTTGTACCAAAACGCGTTTTAAGCATGAATATGACACTTTTGGTAGACGAGGATGCAGTTTTCTGCAAAACCACACGATATGCATGCAAATGACGCTTTTGGCAGAACGCGCGTGTGGATTTCTACCAAACGACGTGAAAAGCATGCCAATGCTGCTCTTTTTAGCACCCGCACATGGATTTGTGCCAAAACGCGTTTTAAGCATGAATATGACACTTTTGGTAGACGAGGATGCAGTTTTCTGCAAAACCACACAATATGCATGCAATTGACGCTTTTGGCAGAACGCGCGTGTTGATTTCTACCAAACGACGTCAAAAGCATGCCAATGCTGCTCTTTTTAGAATCCGCACATGGATTTGTACCAAAACGCGTTTTAAGCATGAATATGCAACTTTTGGTAGACGAGGATGCAGTTTTCTGCAAAACCACACGATATGCATGCAAATGGTGCTTTTGGCAGAACGCGCGTGTGGATTTCTACCAAACGACGTGAAAAGCATGCCTATGCTGCTCTTTTTAGCACCCGCACATGGATTTGTGCCAAAACGCGTTTTAAGCATGAATATGACACTTTGGTAGACGAGGATGCAGTTTCCTGCAAAACCACACGATATGCATGCAAATGACGCTTTTGGCAGAACGCGCGTGTGGATTTCTACCAAACGACGTGAAAAGCATGCCAATGCTGCTCTTTTTAGCACCCGCACATGGATTTGTGCCAAAACGCGTTTTAAGCATGAATATGCAACTTTTGGTAGACGAGGATGCAGTTTTCTGCAAAACCACACGATATGCATGCAAATGACGCTTTTGGCAGAACGCGCGTGTGTATTTCTACCAAACGACGTGAAAAGCATGCCAATGCTGCTCTTTTTAGAACCCGCACATGGATTTGTGCCAAAACGCGTTTTAAGCATGAATATGCAACTTTTGGTAGACGAGGATGCAGTTTTCTGCAAAACCACACGATATGCATGCAAATGACGCTTTTGGCAGAACGCGCGTGTGGATTTCTACCAAACGACGTGAAAAGCATGCCAATGCTGCTCTTTTTAGAACCCGCACATGGATTTGTGCCAAACGCGTTTTAAGCATGAATATGACACTTTTGGTAGACGAGGATGCAGTTTTCTGCAAAACCACACGATATGCATGCAAATGGTGCTTTTGCAGAACGCGCGTGTGGATTTCTACCAAACGACGTGAAAAGCATGCCAATGCTGCTCTTTTTAGAACCCGCACATGGATTTGTGCCAAAACGCGTTTTAAGCATGAATATGACACTTTTGGTAGACGAGGATGCAGTTTTGTGCAAAACCACACGATATGCATGCAAATGGTGCTTTGGCAGAACGCGCGTGTGGATTTCTACCAAACGACGTGAAAAGCATGCCAATGCTGCTCTTTTAGCACCCGCACATGGATTTGTGCCAAAACGCGTTTTAAGCATGAATATGCAACTTTTGGTAGACGAGGATGCAGTTTTCTGCAAAACCACACGATATGCATGCAAATGACGCTTTTGGCAGAACGCGCGTGTGGATTTCTACCAAACGACGTGAAAAGCATGCCAATGCTGCTCTTTTTAGCACCCGCACATGGATTTGTGCCAAAACGCGTTTTAAGCATGAATATGACACTTTTGGTAGACGAGGATGCAGTTTTCTGCAAAACCACACGATATGCATGCAAATGTGTGCTTTTGGCAGAACGCGCATGTGGATTTCTACCAAACGACGTGAAAAGCATGCCAATGCTGCTCTTTTTAGCACCCGCACATGGATTTGTGCCAAAACGCGTTTTAAGCATGAATATGCAACTTTTGGTAGACGAGG